>NW_028301713.1:12121212-12424242 GCF_037042655.1 Diuraphis noxia
TATCCAAAAACCGCACATTTTTTATTTCGACCCCAAAAAGGTTATACTTACCTAGATTAGATACATTTAATAATTTATTCAAAAAAAAAAAAATGTATTTACAAATATTCAAATTTAAAAATGTAAAAATGTATTCAAATAAAAATATGCATATACACGAGTATTCTAAAATGTAAAAATTATAAAAATGTAATCAATCAAAAATTTAAAAAAATTAAAAATGTAAGGCGTGTACAATTTTTAAAGTTTAAAATCCATTATTATGCCTGATTAAAAATATTTTAATAATTTAATAAAACTGCAAAAAAACATACTATATACTGTATACACAAGAGACAAGACCGACTATATAATAAAATAATAACGAGTGGTGACTAAAATCTTAAATCGTGTTAGTATGATTATTGCAGTACCTATATCTTATAATCTTATCTTATCTAATCCGTTAGTTAGCACTAAAAATAGTGTGCGGTTTTAACCACTATAAGTTTGGGGTATTTTGTTATACAATGACCGAAAAAGTGTGCGGTTTTTGTCTATTGACCTTTTTCGGGTCAAAATCAAAAGTGTGCGGTTTTCGAATGCAACCATTTATTTCACATAAATAAAAATACCAAATAACAAAATGTTATTCACATTGCAATTATTGTTTCAGTTGAATATTCAAGTATAACCTACCATCAAAATATGTGTTCTACAATAAATATATTTGAAATTTGTGTTCTTAGAAAATTTAAAAATAATACCTTTGAAGTTTAATAAAATCGACTGTAGTCTCAAGTGGTTTGTTAATTGTTTCCATATGTTGGATATATATTATTTGTAATTTGTATAGATAGGTAGGCGTACAAAATAAGAATGTCAATTTAAAGTTTAAACTATTATTTTACTCTATCGTTGGAATGGCCATTGACGAATATGACGTTAAAAAGTTACACAACAATAAAAAATCAACGTCCTAGCACAAATCATAATGGGTGTATTTAATGTTGTTGAATAACGGGGTTTCTAGCAGTTTTGTATAATTATGTAAATGAAATAATAACGTAAAGTCAAATATACTTGTTATACAAAAAATGTCATTTAACAATTTTAAACTAGACCATTATTTTCTGTATTCTGAAATTTGTATATTTTATTGTGAAGTTATATATATATATATATATATATATATATATATGTATCAGATGTATGATGTATGTAAGTTTGAAGTTTCATACATAGTTGTTTTTTATCATATGGGATTTATACACAAAATATAGGAAAGGAATGTGACTTGCAGGCTATTTTTTAACGATCATCGCTTTTTTCAATACAATATATACATATGTTATATTGTAGGTGTATGGTTTTATATAAGTATATATATAATATACATAATATATATATATTGATATAATTAAACTGACATTACAATGGTCGTCGGCGACGAATTTAACAGGGTCTTGAGGGGATATATTACGATAATAGGATAATATTTTGCACGGGGAACAGATTCCTATATATACCTACTGTTCCATAAGAATAATACCGGGCCTTTTTCGAGACTATTTTAATGCACCTGGGAGCGTGACATTTGGGATGGACATTTGATGTAGGTATACCTACATAATAATATAATATGGCATACTTCAATTATAATAATTAATAATTATTATCATTCTTGAATGACTAAATATTAAAATAATCATGAATTAATTACATTATTAAATAGGTACCTATATTTAAAAAAAATGTAGGTATAGCTCAATTATTAGAGTTGAATATATTCTATATAAAACTTTAAAAATTAAAGTTAATACCTGGACACTCAAGGACCGATACTCGCATAGCGAGCTAATGAGTAACATCTGATCAAATTAAGCCTACATATACCTAATGGCTATAGTAGTACCACCTGCAATATTTGCTATACTTATTTTGTTATTCAGACCTGTTCTAACTATATAAGGAATATCTTACACGATTCGCCATATAATAGAAAAAAAATCTATAGAAAATGCCAAATTACAAAGTACACCAATTTTAATTAGCTTAATTTAATTTGAAATTCATAGGTATGTAGTAATAACACAACAGTAGTCTACAGTCGTACTTACACATTAATGCGCTATGTGTTCATTGTTCTCTTTACATTCTAGAGATCTGAGTTCAAATCGTTTCGTATTTGTGTTAAATATTAATCCTGTTTTCAAAACTGGACGATTCATAAGGCTGCATACTAGTTGCGGTCATGACGATTTTTGAGATAAACAGATATAACAGTTGCGGTCACGCCAATTTAGGTAATATCTTAATTGCGGTCATACCTAGCTTTATTAACTCCAATTCCAGGCGAAATTTATATTATACGATAAACATATTTTTCGATATAATGTACACAGCGTTTATAAATAAAATAGATTAAATTGTATACTCCGATCATAGTTTCGAATATTCGAATAATTTAAACATAAGTATCAACATTTTTAACCATACCTACACAATAAATAATAGTGTGTAGACAATCCTAAGTATGATATATTTTCGATATAAATGGGAAGGAAAATGTTGATTGATACGTTTTTTTAAATTAAATAAATAAACGAAATATTAATTTCATATTTAATTAATAATTAATAATTATTATATAAACTATATTATATTATATTATTTACTATACTTAGTTATTATTTTGAGTGACCACAACTAGTATGTAACCTTTTTGATGGGTGACCGCAACTAGTATGTAACCTTTTTGAGGGGTGACCGCAACTAGTACGTCATTTTTGATTATGACCGCAACTAGTACATACCGATTCATAATATAAGTAGGACAAGTAGGTATACCTACCATTTTTTTTTTTATTAAATAAATAAATAAATAACATTTATAATTTGTACAATAAAAAAAAAGTTAAAATAAGCAAAAAAGTAAACATAATGGACATGGTAACGAGGAGAAGGAAGCTATATCCAGTGAGAAGATTCTTTAGACGTGTTTCGGAGATTTTATACGATTTTCAAATATTACGCATAATCTAATAATATATAACTGTACCTACGTCTGTACCTAGTTCACTTTCTCGAAGAAAATTATTGTGTATGATAATTGTGACAGTTCTAAAGAACTTACTTATCTTACTTTATTAATTGTTAAGTTAATACCTATTAAATGGCCATCGGTTATCAATGATAACTTATCATTCGCTACAAATATAAATTAAGTTATTGAAGAATTTTGTTTTAAAAAAAGAAAATTATATTTTAAATTAAAAACAAACATTCAATGTTACTAATTTACTATCATTAATTACCTTAATAACGACTCAATTTGTCTATATGATTTCCACTATTTCCTATCTTATAAATAATTATAAATGTTCTACATACCAGCAATTAAAAGTTGAATTTGTTCCTTGGTTAACGTGAATTTATTTTCTTCAGAAAATGTAGATGAATTATTATAATTTAATTTCATAACATATTCGCCATTATTTCCTTTAGATATATCAACATCATTTAAACGACCAATTTTCAAAGATTCATGCTTCAATATTTTAGTTATTTGTGATAAGTTGTCCAAGTATATTCTGCATAGCTCTGAAGTATGTTCATGGGGTAAACCAATCTGTAAATGAGTGATATAGTATTAATCATAAATTTTATTTATTAAATTGATAAAATGTATGATTTATATATCAAATTTAAATTACTGTGCAAATAAACCAAAGTTCTTGGAAAAAATGTAAACAAGTAACAGTTTATATGATTGATTAAGGTTAACTTCTATAATAGGTTATACATGAATATAATTAACTATATTCAATTTTATACTAAAAAAGAAATATACCTCATTAATAAACGCGTTTTATACAAATCTAGTATTTAATTAGTTTTATTCTAGATAAAAAAATAATTACTTTAAAACATAACTGTATCAGTGGAATTTGAAATTTTTATTTTCTTATAATAAATCAGAACACTTATTTTATGAAGTTTATACCTATTATTTATGTCTTATTAAATAAGAAATACAAATTATGGTATATCAATTTCTACCAAGCCCCAAAGTTTAATAAAGTATCTTAATTATTTGATTAACTGCGTATGATAGTTGCTAATAGTTATAACTAACTATAAATGTATAATACATTTTAATTTATAAAATTTAGATATATACTTGTTGTAATTCGTTAGACAGATAATTTCGTGGGACGGCATGGCAGGCAGCATTTTTTAGAATATAAGTGATTGCAGCTACACATGCTTTACAGTTTTCAACATCTAAATAAAAAAACATATTAAAAATATTATTAAAAAGTATATTTGTTTTCAAAATGCCTTAGATTAAAACTATTTTAGATGGATACTTATGTCACATATAATATATTACGTATACGATACATACTAAAACAATATAATATTAAAATATTAATAATTTTAATACATTCCCATATGGCCATATAACACGAATATACCTACTGAAAATAATTTAAACATTTTACTAAGATTGATACTTACTAAAAATGCACATGACCGATCAAGAGTGATAAAATATTACGCTGACCAAGACAAAAATGTAGATCAATAAACCATCAAAATTGCTATTTTGTTCCTCTAATGAAATTTATATATTTAATTAATAATCTTAAAACTTAAAAGTGTTATATGCAATCAGAAATATTTATGGTCATCTTACAAGTTTTTAATTACATTATTTAATTTGCAAACGATTAAATTATTGAATGTTTAAAATTTAAAATTTAAGTTTAATTCATGAGTAAGTGAATTATTGTATGATATATTATATAATTATAAATTTGGAAAACCTTGAACACTTAACAAATTTTAACACACATTTATATAACCCAAACAAATCCACCTAACGCCAAGACAAATCTAAAGTGGAAATATCGTATACAAATTATACAATACTAAAAGTATAATAAGTATAGTAAATGAAATAAATAGTTAATAATTACTAATTCCTTTAGCGTAATCAGTAGTGGATGTATATACCTATTGGATGATAATCTAAGATAACGTCCCACTAAATTTTATAATTTAAAATAAATTAGAGGTCAGCGTTGTGTCCAGGTCCATGGAACGTAGTATAATAAGATACAAAGTATAGAAATTGATTTATGGTCTAGTGTAGAAAACACCCTAAAGAGATTTTATATAGTGTACAATAAGCATCAAAGAACTGTTAAGTAAAGCCATAGTAATAAAATCATGGTTCGTATTTTATGTGAGAGCCGAACAATCCACTCCACGTTTTTAATAAGATAAATTCAGGAAAAAAATAAATCATTTGTGATTAGGACTAAAAGTATCTTTATATGACAGCAGAAGTGTAACCTTATTACAACTACATACAAATAATTTTGTTTATACCCAATATATCATCATAGAGTAAATTTCTAGCCTTTAATGTTATACAGCTTATACAGTTATACATTATAAATAAGCCTTTTTTTTTTAACATTCAGTACAAAACAATAGTGGATGGAAAAATATTGAAATATATAAATACTAAACAATATGCAATTAATTATAGGTACTTATAGATTAACTTAAAACAATAGAAATTAAAAACTAATATTTTTAATCTGTATCACTGCTGACTGTATATACAATTGAGAATATTATTAAAAGATTGCATTTGGATAATTTAAGCCTGGAAAAGTTGGAGTAAAATATTAGTTGAAAATAAATGTCAACTTGTTTGTTAAATTTGTAAAAAATTATATAATTTAATAATTTAATTCGTTTTGTAAATAGTAAATGAATAATACGGAATATTACTAAATGAAATATACAATACATGTAATACTTAAGTACATAACGACTATTTGATATATATTATTTAATTGATTTACTTCCTATATTAGGTACTAGCTTAACCTAATATCGTGGTTTTATATTACATCTATTGGGTATTACATTATAATCTTAACCTCAAATATTCATAAACCGGCAAACCATTTCGTATATTATAAGAAAAACAATTTAACTTACCCAGTTTAGAATCATCCATAAGCTCCTTAGCTTTTTCAAGCTACAAAACAAAAGATATCATTAATTATTCGGTATTGTATCATCGTTCACATAATAGGTTTTCCTAACGATGTATCAAATTCTACGATCATATAGAAGCGGTAAAAAGTGTGATCTATTGCAATACGTATAAGTTGTTTAATATTAAGCTACTTAAAAAAACTCATTTTTTAAGACATCAAGCAAAAATGAAAAATTATAAATTTTATCGTAAATAATATGAGGTCTTTCTAACCGACATAGTCTTATATTTAATCAGTTAATTCTATTATTCCATTAAAAAATGTCCGCTAAAGATAATCAGATTTATTAAGGTCTTTATGAAACATTGGACAAAAATCTACGCACTTACATGGTCCATTACGTAAACATAAATGATATTATCTATAATATTTAGCGGGTGCGTCTTAAAAAGGTGAAGAATAAAAGACGAGCACAGAATTCTTTGTAACAATAAAAAAAATAACTTTCTTTAAGAAAAAAATAGTGGATGTATACCTAATAATGAAGAATAATAGCTTTTTTTCAAATCCCAATAGATTATATTTTGTGAAAAATAATAAAAATAAAAAAGTTTGTTGGCAAACACCATAAATAAGACCAATCAAGATTAACGAGTTGCTTTGAATTAACTAATTGTATTTTTTGTTTTGTTTTTACGTGTTGGTATATTTTTTAAAGTATAAAACAATGAGTTGCTAAAAAGTGATTTTACACCGCTTTTATAATAATCATAAATAAAAAGACATAATACCATAACGCTAACATAATAATATAAACTTACGTTGAATGGTTCTCCAAGCAATGAATTAACCGTGCACTGGGCTAACAGTTTCATATTAATCGATGTCTGCAGAGAAAATAATAGAATTTTAACTTAAATTGAATAAACCAACTCCAAAATTTAAAAACTATACTTCTATAAAATATTGAAAGCCTAGATACAGAGATGGGCAAATTTAACTTACATTTTAGTAAAAATATTACGTATTTCTAAAACGAAATAAATAATCTGTACGTAAATATAACGGATATTTCTTAGACAAATAAAAATAAATAATAATGTACTGATCATAACCACATTTTATATTAGGTTTTAGAAGGTAAATTTGTGATGTAGATTTTCATAAAGAAGCTTTATGTATATTTGGTACCAGTTTTATAACATTAAAAAATATATATGCTTACCATTCTTGATAGTGCATTAATCTGAACCAATAACCATTCTGGGCAGTCACCACCCCCACAGAATTTGAATTTCTATATCAAACACAACAAACAATACCCATTATACCATTATAATAACCATTTCAGATATATTAAATTATCCTAAGTGTTGGGACGCGTACAAGCATCTTTATAATCTACAAGAAGCGTAGCTGACAGCGATTAACAAGAAAGTTAGATTAATTATAAGACAGTATAAGTATTGTTTTACTCACCATTGTGACACGTTAATGACAAACGCCGCTGAAAAGGCTACCCAAAGGACCTACGGAAGAAAAATAGGTTATTTCGAAAGTAAACAAATATAATACAGTAATATTGTTTTTTCTTTCTGTTTTTCTTTTTGTTTTTTATTTGGACACATAATAAAATAACATGTCGTAATATTCCTTGTACAAGCCTTGTCGACCCTCTAGTTGAAATTCATGAATAGTAGGGGTGGCAGTGTAATACAATAACCTAAGGGTGTGTATCCAGCGCCATGAACATGATTAAAATGGGAATCGGTACCGATCCCAGAGTTAATCATCGCGATCACCCGGTGTGTCCAAACCAAGGTACGTGTAAATATAATAATGCAAGGGTTATAAAGTCTATAAATACACGTAGCTTCTAAGGAAAGTTGGACATTCGAACTGGACGTCATGGAGCTCATGGACGCAAGAACAAAGTTATACTTAATAAGTGTCGCCTATTTTGTACAGGTTGGTACATCATTTTGACGATAGATTATTTTTATTTGTTATAATTTATGGTGGCAAGGTAGTAGTATGTATATTTTTAATTAGTTACATAAATAAATGTAATGAGCATACCATAACAAACTCTTATTAAACATAATTAAATTGGATATATTTCATATAAATACATTTTAAAGACTAGAAAACAAATTTATTTTTAGAAAATCTCAAAATATAAACTATATTTCTTCACAGAATTAGAATTGAAAAATTACAAAAACCGTTATAAAAAATATAAATGTTGCGTTTAGCTTACATAAACATTACATTATTCAATTTTCAATTAATTTTTTATCAGAATAATTATAAATGTGTTTATAAAGGTACTAATAATTAATCAAATTCAATTGATAGTATTTTTTTTCATAATATGAATGTATTATAATATATGTAAAAGTTATTTATAATAATGATATTTTATAATAATATATAATTATGTATTATATGTTTACGTGCTTACAACAATATTCTGATTCGATAAATAATATATATAAACAAAATATCATAATTTGTAAATTATAGCTGCAGTTTATGTAGTGAATTTTACAAATATTTTTCAATTATTTTTAATTGAGACTATTTTAAAGTTGTAGGTACATAGATTATTCGTAAATATTGCTGGATTGGTTTACTGAGAAGTTATTTATACATAAATTATAATAAAATTAATAATAACAATAATAACATTGTTTATATTAAATTATTGTTTTTCAATAAAACTATTTTGTATGTATACTTGGACTATTTGCCATTTCAGCTGAAAACACACAAGTAAAAAAATGTGTTTTTTTTGTGTTGCTCATAGTAACCATTTCTATTTTAGAATTAAAATAACGATATTTTTTACTAAAAGATTTAGATAAACAATATTATAATTTATGTTTATAGAATGATACTTTATGAAGTATTTCACGAAATAGTAAAAAAAAAAAGATCAATATATCTCTAAAACTTCAAAACAATAATTTATAAAAAACATTTTATTCAATATTCTTTTATATTCTTTGATATTAAATTCAAAAGATGATGAGTAAAGGACACTAAAGGTAATTTAAGTGGTTCTAAATCTAATTTTAATACTCAGGTAAAGTTCATGAAAAATTTCAAAATTGTTATTATTTTAAAATATAAATGTAGATATAATAGGTACTTGCAGGTAGTAAATGAATGAGACTTAAATACAATTTTTTTTGAACCAGACTTTGCTCTTATAACATAGCCCCATAGGTTTAATTCCATTTAATTTTCATAAAATACTATTATACTGTTTCCTCGTATCCACTCCTTCTAACATAAATCCCTGAAATGAGGTAACAACATATACATAGGTAGAGTTTGTGAAAACCGACTCTCATGTTTATTAAACAAGATCCATGACAAAACGTATATTATTGAAGTTTTAAAACGTGACACCGCTGAATGTCTCTGTAGTGAATACTTGAACATTTGGTAAAAAATCCAAATTCGAAATTTTACAGCTTATAAATGGCGACACAAGAACCTCAAGAGCCGATATTAGTGCAGTTTTGGGTGAAAACGACGATCCAAACTTTTGGCCTTCGCGAGGTCGAAGAAATAGCCCGGAACCAAAATTCAAACAATACTTGGAGAGGAAATACAACATGAATACTTTAAATGGTAAAAAATATTGGTCTTATTTTAATAAACATACTTAAATATACAGTTGGGTTTTAAAAACAAAATTATATTCATATTATATGTGTTACTTCTTCAATAAAATAAAATATTTTTATTTATTTTTTCAGTATTAAATAAGATAATTTCAACACAATTATTGTTATTTGAGAGTTTTATTGTAATCGACATTTTTGGACGTGAATTAAAATTAGATAGCATATTGAATGTAAAAAAAAAAACTTTTATTAGAATATCTACAATTATTAGAGCCTCTACAAGTGTAGCGCTTTGAACCTGGAGTACAAGAAATCTTGATAGGAATACTTATCTTATGTTAAATAATATTTTATGATATAAATGTATGTATTAGGTATAATAATATATTAATATATGAACCATAAATCTTTTATGAGACACTTGTATTACTCATAATTTCTTTGTATAGAATCCACAAAAACATTTAGAACAGGGACCTAAAATGTGATGTGGGAGGCCAGGCTACAACTTAAATAATATTCAACAATTAAGATAATAGTAATAATAATAATAATAATAATAATAATTTAGATTTCCAAAAAAAATACTACTTATATATTTATAGGTGTAATATATAAGGCAATTTATTCATAACAGTCATCATATCGGAAAAAAAATTTTAACATAAGAATTATAAGCATAATTTGAAATTATTATAAAACTAAAAACATTATGTATGAAAAAATTTTGTTTATTTGTTGAGGACAATTTAAATTTTTTATTTCATATTCTTCATTAGAATTTTGTAACCAATTGAACGTATAATTAATAAGTATTTAACTAAGTATAGCCATTTAAAGTAAATATGATTGGAGCAGTGGCGTATTTAGGAATTTTGCTAGGGGGGGGGGGATGAAATATATAATAATACATCCTAACACCCATAAATCCGTACATAATATACATTTTTAAAATCCCCTAACTTGTTACCTATTGAGGTTAGTGTGGATCAAGGCAAAATAAAAATTAACACAAATAATATATAAGTACCTAATAGCATTTATTATAAGTTCATACTAGCACCAATCCCGTGTTTAATACGATAAAAAAATAATAATAATAATAATAATAATAATAAAATATATATATATATATAATATATAGTTACAATACAAAATCCAATTTTCTGTTTTTTTGGATGCTCAGTTCATCGATAACCTCATCAGGCATGATTTGTATCGACCGGTGACATGCCAATAAAGCCAACCCATTAAGTCGGTTCTTATAAACAAAGTATATAATAATTACTAATTTATAATTATATTTCAGTATTAAATAAGAAAATTGATAAAATATTTACTTCTGTCATACTATTTCTTAGGTAAGACTTAATCCTCTTCAAACTTGAAAAACATTGGAGTTTGTAGTGGGAAAAAATTTTTTGGGGTATTTTTGGCAGAATTATTCAATAATTTAATATAATAAACATTATCTATTTTGAGTTAAATCATATTAAAGATCATCAATATTATTTAAAAAAAGGCGGGTAAGTCATGGGGGTCACTCTGCTATACAGTAGGTTGGGTTACTGTAATGGATGGAATCAAATTTGAATCCAATGATACTATATCATTGTATACGAAAAACGATTCTGAGCGAAGACGGTTTTCCTGTCTAGGATATATTATAGATTATGAAAAATTTTCAAATCTTAGATATAAAATGAACATTTTTTTTGAATTTCTAGCATAAAATAATTTATGAATTTTCGTAATTTTCGTAATTTTTACGTATGTTGTCAAAATTCTAACTTTGAATGCTTATAAAAAAAAAAAAAATCATGCCTATGTATTCTTAATATTTTTCAACTGCTATTGTTACAATGTGTTAGAAGCCTTGTATTACATTTCAAGCTTTTCTACCCAACAAAGAAATAATTATCGATATTTATAGAAAAAAAAAACTAAAAAAATTAAAATGTCAGTAAACAGCTCAAAACAAATCTAAATATTTTGAAAATTTTATCAAATATAGAAAATGCCTATATAAACATTCAGTGAAAATTTCAAGTATCTGCGGTCATTTGTTTTAGAGTTACACCAAAATAAGATAATCGCTAAATGTGAAATCCAGTGAAAATCCAATGTCGTAAAAATTTAAATTTCAAATGCTCATAAAAATTTAATTTGAATTTCCGGTGGACATTTTTTTTTGTGATAAAAATTGAAAAACTTGTAAGGAATCTCGTATTAAATTTTCAAATCTTAGAATTAAAAAGAACATTTTTTATGAATTTCTAGCTTAAAATAATTTGCGAATTTTTGTGATTTTTACGTATTTTTTCAAAATTCAAACATTGAATGCTTAAAAAAAAATTGTGACTATGTATTCCTTTTATTTTGCAACTGCTATTGTAAAAATATGTGAGGAGCCTTGTATTATATTTTCAAATCTTAGAATTAAAAAGAAAAACTTTTACGAATTTCTATCTAAGATAATTTGAACATTGCCGTAATTTTTACGTATTTAGTCAAAATTTGAACTTTAAATGATTATAAAAAAAAAATCATGCCTACGTATTTTTAATATTTTTTAACTGCTATTGTTACAATGTGTTAGAAGCCTTGTATTAAATTTTCAAGCTTTTCTACCGAACAAATAATTTTTTATCGATATTTATAGAAAAAAAACTAAAAAAGTTGAAAAATTAAAATGTCAGTAATCAGCTCAAAACAAATCTAAATATTTTGAAAATTTTATCAAATATATAAAATGCCTAGGTATATAAACATTCAGTCAAAATTTCAAGTATCTGCAGTCATTGGTTTTAGAGTTACCAAAATAAGGAAATCGCTAGAAGTGAAAATCCAATGTTGTAAAAATTTAAATTTCAAATGCTCATAAAAATTTAATTTGAATTTCCGGTGGACTTTTTATTTGTGATAAAGATTGACAAATTTGTAAGGAATCTTGTTTTTAAATTTTAAATCTTAGATTTAAAAAGAAAATTTTTTATGAATTTTTAGCTTAAAATAATTTGTGAATTTTCGTGATTTTTACGTATTTTTTCAAAATTCAAACTTTGAATGCTTATAAAAAAGAATTGTGACTATGAATTTCTTTTATATTTCAACTGATATTGTAACAATATGTTAAGAGCCTTGTATTACATTTTCAAGATTTTCTACCCAAAAAATAAATTTTTATCGATATTATTTTAAAAAAAACTAATAATGATCGAAAATTTCAAATGCCTATGAATAGTTCAACTTAAGTCGAAAATTTTTGAAAATTTCATGGCGGATAGAATATACTTATAAAAACATTCGGTGAAAATTGTATGTATCAATGGTCATTTGTTTTAAAGTTACATCAAAAACCAAAATCGATTTTGTCGAAAAATGACGTGAAAATGATGTTTTTCCCTTAACTTTTAGTTTGTTTTTCTCGATTATTTAGAAAAGTATTAAGAACTTTTCACTTTTGACCCCCCAAAGTGCCAACTAGATTCACTTTCTGATCGAACGAGGTACTGAAATCAAAAATCGAAGCACTTTTACTGCCCCAAAACGTGATGACAGGCACAAAAAAAAAACACATCATGGTAAAATCAATACATTCATCGCTCCGCTCAGAATCTAAAATCAGTCATTTAAAGTCATATATACTTGATTGTGAAATAACTATATTTATTAAAATATAGGTAACGATTTTATATCAATCTTACTAATCAATTACCTACTTGTAAATTTTAATCAATTTTGGTTAAATTTTAAATGACGTATGGCAATAAAATATATTGGGTTGTAAACTTATGTACCTTAAATAATATGTAGGATATACTGAATATACTGCATACAACGTCAAGTAACTATTGGGATTTGATGTTAAAGGACATTTACAAAAGCCACTTTATGTCGATGAACCAATGTGGCTAACAATTGACAGAAGAGCTGAAGGAGCTGAGGGAGATGATGACTATTTCTGGGTTACAAGAGGACGAAGAGGAAATAGTTGGAAGCATCCGACAGCTGTTGCAAGACTATCAACAAATTCAAATTATCGTTTTAGAGACGAATCTGATAACAAAATTAAGTAAAAACTCGTCGTAACTATTTGACAATAAATTACCATGTAGTGATTTATAATTTCTATAGTAAATTCAAATAAAATGTTTATTGGTTTATTAATTTGTTTTAATTTCAGTGTTTTGCCAAAATATAAAAAACAGCGAAAATTGTCTTGTTTCTTAGCCAATATAACTACAACACGTTCGGAACAAATGACGTCAAAATTAATAGTCTGTGTACCTACATTATATATTTATTATTTTTGAACAGTTTAACGGCGTATGAACTCATAAAACGATACAAAAATAACCCGTTGAAATAATAATAATCGTATAAAACCTTAAAAAGTATAAAACAATATTACCATACTTTTATTAGAATATAAGAGTGTGTATATGAGCATTGCAATAAAAATAAATGGCAATGCGTGTGACACCACGTCACGCCTACTTGTTGCAAATAAGAAATATAGCGCCACCCATCGTATTCGGGGAGTATATATCCTTAAGCGCTCTCTTGATATCCATCCTTTTAAAAGCTGGTCTTGTAGTGGTGATTACTGTAGCCGTAGGGATCCCAACGCAATAATACAGGTAAGATATAACTAATATACATATAATATAAAACAATTCACAATATTTGTTTCAATTTTAATCTTAAATAGTTCTCCAGTTTTTTTATTTTTTATTTAAAATTTTCAAACCTCACTAGGTACCTATCTGATTAAAATAATATTGATATTTAGCCTAAAACCTTTAAAATATTCTTGTTAAATCTAAAATATAACTGAATACATGAAAAATTAATATACTATAGTCAATATCCATTAATTATATTTTAATAATAGCCTATAATGTAAAAATGTTACCTAATTATTTTTTATAATAAAAAAAAATTATTAGATATCAATCTATTTATAATAAATATCGGTTTACTGTTGTGTTAATAATAAATATCCGATGGATTACACTATGTAATGTAAAATACTTTGTGCATGGATTTAATATTATATATAAATAATTTAAACCAATAGCGAAGGAAAAAATATTTTATACATTTTAAATTAAGTTCATTAATAGTAAGTACTTATTGAAAAAAAAGAAATTAATTAAGATTTTTTCAGGATTAAAGGCCTAATCAAAGTAATAATTTTAATGTTTAGAATATGATTAAGTAATAAATAAAAGCTAATTTTGTTTGCATTAATGTAATAAAACATTAAATATACAACGTGAATTAACTTATTGGCAATACTTAACTTGTTTTCATAATTATCAGCCTTTTTTAAGTTATAAGTAGAGGTCGGATTTATATTCTCTTAAAATCCTTAAAATATGATGTTTTTATGTCGCATAAATTAGGCAATATATTATCTTAATATTCTTTTAAAATACCAGATATATGATGTTTTATGTCCTTAAATATGCAAAATATTCTTTTAATATAAAAAAAAAATTCAGTTTAAATTTATTTTAGCTAACGAAATAATCTACGTGCTATCGCAATCGATAAGGAATACCTGGAGATTAATTTTTATTAAAATCCAAAAATTAATTATTTATAAACTGAATTATTTAGTGAACATTATGCCTATCAAAGTGTTGATATACGTGAAATATATTCATTATATGCCGATATTACAAATGTATTCTCAAATATTCTCTAACGTGATTCTCTAGCCCATAAAATATGCTTTTTTATGCAGAATAAATTTTTTTCTATGAATTCTGTGTTTCATGAATCGTAAAGATTTCTCACTCCAACTTAACTGCATAGACTAGAAACAAATATGTAAAATCATAGAAATCCGACCTCTAGTTATAAGATTTTAAAATAGCTGATTCATAATTTGATAAACATCTTGAATGTAAATGATCACTAGAAAACTAGATGCGTAAGAAAAAAAATTCATAAATAATATCATATTTAACAACATTAAAACTAACCAAAAAACTAGCAATTAAAAAGTTTAGAAACTTATATATTTATCTATTACAAATATTAATAAAATTAGGTTTTTTTTTATATATATTAAATATATTTTATGTATCGTAAATCAAATGATTTATATAAAAATATATAAAGTACTACCTCAAATTTTGAAAATTGATAAAAATGTATATAGTGATTATCATTAATGAATTTTCGATATCTATACCTATAAAATTAAAGAAAATAATACCAAAATTTAGATTTTTTAATTCCCTCATGAATAATTTTATCGAAGTTAAATAGGTTACTCATAAAGTAGCTATTATTTGAAAAAGTCATTGATAAAAAAGGATGATTGGATGACCTAAAAATTTTTAAAAATATTTTCTATTGTGTATTTATTGTAGTACGTATCATAATATATTAGTTTAAAATATTTGTTAAATAATATGCGTATAATAAATATTATAAAACTAAAATAGTTAGGTGGATATATCCTATAGGTAGTAGGTAGTTTCTAATTTAGATTTTTAAATGTTGAATTCAATACATTCACGTAGCCGAAACATTTAATAAAAAAAAATATAAAAACGTACAGAGAATCCATTTTTTTAATGTCCGATGATTTTTTATATCGATTAATTTTATCTATAAACTTTAATTATATATGATAATTTTTTATTTTATTACGAATTATTCAAACTTTAATTGTTTTTACGTTTCTATAAAAGTAGTTTTGTTCCTAAACAATACTTATGTTTTAAAACATAAACATGGACATCTTTCATAGTTTAACTATTTCGGAACAGGAAAATTAATATGGGTTTTGTCAAAGTTTTTGATTAAATGAGTTGAGTCAAGTCAAGACAGGATCGTAGAAGTCTTTATATAAACTTTGCAATGACATGATGATTGCAGTAAAATTAGCAAGTTTGCAGATAAAGTTGAAGATATGAAACAAATTATTCAAAGTATCTACATAAACAACTGCGTATAATACAATACGCGCGGACATACGATTCTCTGTTCTCAAATGAGTCAAATATATTAATAAATTTATTCTATAGGTACCTACCTTTTTTTTTTACGTTCAAAAAACCAGGAACGGGTGGGAAATTTTTAGCACAATACTGCCACCCGGTATTCTATAGGTACCTACAGTGGCGTATATAGAAATTAATTTCAGGGGGGGGGGGGAGTTAAAAAAATTTATCTACCTAATCAATATTATAAACTAACTTTATTTTAATAATTATAGACATTAAATTAAATTGTAGGGGATGGCCACGATCGTCATCTGTTGTCAGAATGTTTTTTTATCAAAAAAATAAAATAAAATAACAAAATCAAATATTTTAAAAGCATAAATATTAAATATATTATAAAAATTCGCCTACGCGCCAGACTAGACGGGGACTGAATAATAATATAATATCAAAAGTTATTCATCGGCATTGACGTTGTGATTGATTCACGCCGATAACGATTCAGTATGAAACTATAAATAACATAATAATAAAAAATTATATATTAGCATATTAAATAAGTGGTTGTCGCGTGGTCGGCCCGACGCACGGTGAAAACGCAAACAGAGAATATGATACACGATATAATAATAATAATAATATCACTACAGAATAAAACACATAGGTATATTATATATTTATATAAGTTAAATTCTTAAATTAAAGGACAAAATCTAATTTTCGAGGCAGATTTGCGAAATCATTTATAACTTCTTGAGTGTCTATTGAAATACTTCGATGAATTGACATGACTAATCCTGTCACGGCTACTTTTTTATTAAAAAAATGTAAAATTGAAGGTTGTGATGCCATATTTAATAATTAATATTTTGTTACACATGCAACACTTACCGAAACAACCGACGTTCGAAAACCAACTAAATTTTGTTTGTCCGGTTCACTCCCCCCCCCCTATATACGCCACTGGGTACCTATATACCTATATAAGATGATATGAAAGAATAAGTAAGATATGTTTATTTAGTAAAAACAAAATATGTTTTATTTAAATATATAACACACATAGATAGGTACCTACCCAGTGCCGGATAAACAAGGTATCGGCCCGCCAAGTTTTAGTTTTTTAACCAGCCCTAAAAGGGGCCTTTTTCAAATAAAAATGTATAAATTGATCTATATTTGACGTAGCACACAGAGTTAAATAAATGTATTCAAATTTGTGTTATGAAATAATTGCCCAAACACTTACGATCGACATTTTTTTTGAGCAGCCCGCCGAGATTTTCTCGGTAGCTCGCCTAACCAATCCGGCCCTGTACCTACCTAATTATATATATCTGATTATTATATTTCTATTCTGCACTCTTTTAGTTCACAGCAGGCGAATAGTTAGCCAAATTTCGTACAAACTAAGAAAGGATGGTTCGAATTTAAGCTTTTACAAACTTTAACTGAATCTCAATCAGCTTTCAACCTCATAATAATGTAACAATAACAAATTTTAAAATATTATAGAAGTAAAACAGTTCTTATACTTATACTTATGCATATAGTTTTTAGCCCATATTTGGTGATATTCAAACTCGTAAAAAATTATCAGATAAGATTTTTTAGATTTTCTAAAAACATCATTAAGTCTATAATAATCCAAAATTCTAACTTATACTAAAAACATATAAACCATATCTATCAATTAATAATATCACCATGTAATATTTTTCAAAGCATTTTGAAAGTAAGTTACACTTTAAGTACCTAAAAAGGTTAGATTTTTTAATAAAGTATGCTAAAATATTTTTTCAATATTTTTTACTTCAACTGAGTATTACCATAACGTCAGATTTTCCAGAAAACTATGGGTATTGAGTAATTTTAAAAATGATTTGCTAATAATTTTATAGTATTATTTGTGTCCCATTGCCAATGTGTAGAATGGTCTACGAAGTGTTTGGAACACTCTTCAGCAACAAGTGATTACTTAAAAAAAAATGTATAAATAATAAATATAAGTTATATACAAAATTCAGAAATAAATTATTTTGATTATTGAATATTAACAATATTTGTTAAATATATTTTGGATAATGATATTAATAATTGAGGAAAAAGCAATCTATATTTTTATAAACTTAGTAGTAGTTTCACAATTTGCCATTTGGTAATATTATGACTTATTATGAGATGCTAAAATTTATTAAGCATAATAAATTTATATTAGGTATGATATTCTAATCAATATTTAATTTAACATCAATATTCAAAATTAAAATCGTCTATATGATTATTTTTATTGCTTTAACATATTCGCGTTCCTAAACAATTACGAAACATTCAAATGTATTTGTATCTTAATAAAAATACAATGCATATAATGTATATTGTACATTAAATTTTAAATTGTTAAATAATTTGTAATCGTAATAGAGTATTAATTAAAACTAAGTGATCAAATAATATTATTTTTAATTGAATATTATTTTACTTTACTAAATATCTAAATATCAAGTATAATCTTCAAGGATCATGATACAAAATATTAATAGATGCACAGCAACGGTAATGATTAAACCGTAAAGGAAAGGTTAGATTAAGTTAGACGTTAGTTACACGTTTAACTACATCAAAAAGTAATTTACGTTAAAGTGGGAAAAGTAGCAATATTTATATTTAAGCTAAATAGTTATACAAGTAAAGAATAATTTAAATAAATAATCAACGGATTATTTGTTTTATGTTGTATTTTTGTAGTACCTATGTGTATTTTTCTATTTAAATGTATAAGTAACACTTGAACTTGTTCTTGAAGTTAATCAAGATATAATAAATTTAAATAATAATACGTAGTAACAAATAAAATAAAATTGTATAATAGGTATAGTCGTGATATTTTAAATGCTTTTAAAGTAATTATATAATAATAATAAGTTAAGTGATACCATAATATAAATAGTCCTATCAATATTACCATAATAATAATGAAAATGAAAATATTATATTACTAGTATCCCATTTTTCCCGGGTTATCAGGAGTTATTGATTTAAGAACTCATGTCCCAGTATCCCGAAATTTAACTTAAATTATAACTTGTTGTCGCGGAACATATAAAAATTTAATTTGGTCATCCTATACTACAAGTCCTATAAAATATAAACTATACCTACATGCTAGAAAATAAAAAAAAATTAACATACATGAATAGGTGTATAAAAAACAATAATGTTATATTATTATTTATAAATTATGCTGTTGATTGATTTATAGTTTTTTTTTATATAACTTAAATACGGCAGAAATATTTACCGAATACCTAACATGTTTTTATTACTAAATCATAAACAAAAATAATTTAGAGTTTTATTGTATTTCCTGTTTTAAGTAAAAAATATTTGCTAATTTCTTAAGTTTTTTAGATTTTCATCAGTGCCTATATGTACTGTCACATAATTTAAAAAAGTAAAACTTTTAGTTTATACAAATTAATAATGTATAACTTAAAACAAAAGTAAATAATATATTATAAACATAGATTGAAACTAGTTTTGTTCATAAATTAATATTATGTAAAATTGACGAGTTATATAAGAAAACAATTTTTCAATTTTAAATCATTCATCAATTTTCTGAACGTAGAAAATTAACTACCTGTCCACATAGTCTCCAATGACCAAAAAAGGTGAGACGCGTCAGCAAAAAATATCCTTGTTAAATCTACACCAGAGGGAATAAAAAAGATCCTTTCGTTCACAAATCCGTTTTATTATTGTATGCATCCGTAAAACATATAAACATATAATATAAATTTAAAAAAATACATAATATATATGTATGAATGTGTGTATGTGTAACAAACTAACAAATTGTTACTAACAATAGTTAAATAGCAAGACTTCAATATCCCTAACAACCTGTACGAAGCAATTGATCAATTTCCAAACATAATTTTATACCTTGAAAAAATTGAATTATACAACTCCACGTGACATAGTAAAAATGTAATACTCGTTAAAGCTAATAACCTATGTAGTTGATGCTTAACCAATAAAGAAAAAATATAGCTAACAAAAATGAATACACCTTTTGATTTAAAAATTATATTATTGTAATAAGCACTTAGTCTATATTTTTAACTTAAAAACAGTCATATTACGTTAAAATAAATTAATTGTTTTGAAAAAAATAGTTTTTGTTTTGATTTTAATCTATTATGAAGACAGTAAGTTCATAGTTAAACTATTAAATATCTCTTTATTGCTCAGAATAAAAAACGAAATCATGTATTTATAAGTGGCAAGAATAGCCTATAAGTGTGTACTCAGTATCAGTGTATACTCATTGTCTCAAAAAATTTCAAAATTTTGGAAAATATTGTTTTACGTGATTTGAAGTTGTTGTAAAATAAATTGTTAAGAGGCTGTCAGCGCACTGTTTATTTTCTATCTCTGTGCTCAACATAGATAAAACACATTTACGCAGAATCACCCATTAGTCATTACAAAAACGACAGTGAATAATATGTTATTATTGTAAGGATATGAGTGTATCGTTTTATCTAAATATTGTCTCAAAACAATCTTAACATTATTTAAATTTGCAAATAGGTACTTTTTTTTTAAGTCGAATACAAGGTCGAATACTCGAATAATAATAAAAAACACTCGAATCTATAATTTTTGTTTAAGTGATTTTACTCCAAGATTACTCAAAAATCATAAAAATAGTTTAAGGTGAAAACATTTTATCTATGTTGCACGTTGGTCTGAAAGAGATAACAAATATTGAGCTATCATCCTCTTAAAAGAAAAATTATATTTTTTGTCGTTATAGTTTTTAATACGACACATTTTTAATTAGATATTTCTAAGTAATATTTTTTTTTCTGAAAATGTTGACATAAAAATAGAATTTCAAACTAGAAGTCAATTATTATAACTATAATTCGATATTTGTAATATTTAAAATTTTAATGAGTGGAATAGTGGGCCAACATCTTTATAGGAACCCTTAGTGGATCTACGGTACTTACGGTACTTATATAACAGCACCACTCCACTCCGTTCATCTAAACTGAAAATTAACCACTTGTTCTAAATTTAATTTTAATTTATCAAAATTCTCAGAAAAATAATCTTTTATTTTTTATACATAAAATTATGTATAAAAATTCCAACGTTAATGCTTTTTGAGATATTGAATGCTTACTGGTAAAATAATCACGCATTCACGCTCCATACATTGAAATTATCTAAAAATGTTTAAGGATACCTACCTTGTTTTAAAATCTAATAAATAGCTAAACTGAATTTACGCTAAAATCGTTGATGATTATTGAAATTATTAATAACTGTTTGTAAAACCTATGTTTCAGCATGGTAAAAATTGGTTTACCCTGGTTGTTTCTGGTTCTAATGAAACTCACTAACCGAGAAATCAAGTCCGATGAGATTATATCCTTTCAAGAAGTGTATGATATATGTCAAGTAGAACCTAACACCGATATATGCGATCTACTGGAAAAATCTTCAAGTCTAGTTGACCTAAACAAATTGGATTCACCAGAAAAACGCCGACAGAAGACAGTGTTTTCTAGTTGGGGTGGAAAAAGACAAAGCACTTATCCGTATGGGGGAAAACGTCCTGCGTTTTCCAGCTGGGGAGGAAAACGAGCTTCGGATAAACACGGTCGACCTAAACAAACATTTTCTAGTTGGGGCGGAAAAAGAAGTGATGATGATGGTTATGATAATGGAGAAATATTTGAACACCAGATGGATAAAAGGGAACTTAATGGGATTAAACAAGATAAAAACAATTATAGAAATAAAATGACCAAAGGAATTCATGCATTGTTTACTATTTTCTCCGACTGGTCAAGAGATCCAGAAGAAAAAAAAGGAATTCGATACTCTGGAATTAAGAGTATGAGGAGAAGTTACGATTTTTTTCCATGGGGTGGAAAACGATCTACCGGTGATGCTAAATAAATATGTTTTTATTGATAGTTGATGATAGGCGCGTTCAATTTTGTCAAATTTTACTATAAAAACAAAGATAATTTAATCCTAATCTTACTTAAGTGATGATAAGCTTACTTGGGTAGTATTAAATTGGTAGAAGCGTATATGTATTATCAAAATAAACATATTTGTAATTAGATGACGGAATGTAGTTATTGTTCTATATTGTTTTACATTAAGTCAATATTTTGATTTATATTATGTTGTTACACTATTTAAAGAATCTAAGAGATTTTGAAATAAAAATCAATCTTCAATTTATATTAGTATATATGTGATTATTGATAAATGTAATTTTCTATGTATCTACAATTAATGCAGGTAATTATATTGATCAATATTGATCAAGATTCATACTTCGCAACACCTTTAAGGTTTAAAAATCAAAAATTTAGCTTCAATAATTATCACAAGTATCATGTACCTACTTATATAATGTATTCGTTAAATTGAATCTTAATTTTATGTAATATAAAATTTAATAATAAAACGGTTTGGTAAACTGATTTTTGAGGGAGTCCTATTAAAACTATTAATAGGTGAATAATGTTAAAAAATTATAAAAATAAATAAAGCACATACAATTTAAACAGTACTAAAAAGAATGAGGAAAATTCTTCTTACATCTAAAAACAATTAAGCTCCTCAAAAATCACTGACAAATATAATTTTGTAGCTAATAACAGTATTAACACAGTAACACACTAATATTACCAAATTTTGCAATTTACTAATTATATAATCCAATAAATAACATAGTTATAGTATTTTCGATAATATAATGTACAATATATAACTATTTTGTATTAATTCACCTCCAATGGCATAACAAAAAATTTCATTTGGGAAAAAGAGCAATTAAATTTATTTATACATTTTTAACCCAATTTTAAATTGCGATAAACATCAATATGTTTGTTAGCAATAGACTCCTTGGCCCCTATCCATTGACAATGCTCTCATTTCCCCTTTCTTTTTGGCATCATAAGAAAGCTTGACAAACCACAGGTTATGTATGATAGTCTATTTAATAGAGATAGATTACTCTATAGTCTATAGCCAAATACTTTGATTAAATTTAATTCAAAAGGATATTACAGAAACTAGAATTATTACTAAAACAGTTTTTTTTTTTTAAATTAATAACATGTCTATGGGCACCCAATCCTTTCTATGTATTAAGTACTTTATTATATAGACATGAAGGTATGCATTATGCATTTTTAAACATGTATTATGCGATGTATATACAGGCCCATACTGGCAATTATTTTAGGGCGATTGCAAAAACATTTAATAGAGTTGATTTTTTTTTTATTTAACCTTATAGTCTATAACTAACAAGTAAAGGTTCATTAGGTGTCGAGTGGGGCACTGTAATGTAAAGTGTTATATGTAAATTGTAAAGTATTTGTAATATCTTTGCACAAGAAAAACAATTCTGAGTGGAGACGGTCTGTCAGTCAGCTTATTAATGTAATAAGAATAATTAATATTAAGTCTTAAGCCAAAGTGACTGTATGAACTATTTATTAGAAAACTTGTTTTATATTTTCAATCCTTTGCTATAAAAACCGAAATTTTGATGAAGTTTAACAAATTCTGAACTTAAAATACTTAAAATTATAAAAATCGTGCCTTTGTGACAACTCTGACCGGGTGCACATGTAGACCACTGACCAGTATTATAGGCCTGGTGAAAAATAAATTAAAAAGTGATAACATTTTTCCAATCACTTTATATAAGTACAAACAACAAGCTGTTTACATCAAAAAATATTTTATATATATAACAATAATAATACATTTTAAAATATTGCTATCGACGATCAATGACGTGTAACCTAACCGTGTAACTATCAATTTTATATGGTTTAACGTATGTTATATTTATTAATTATACAACACATAATTGATAATACATACTATCAATATCATGCTTAGTGCTTACATATTTCATAGGGAACAGGGAACGTATTAGTGTATTACCAGCAAGGTGGCCATTTAAAACTTTAAATTTTAACTGTTAAGTATTTACAGAAAAAAATTAATTTCTTTCAAACCTTAATGTAAACGTAATTTTTATGAGTGGGGGCGCATTAAGCATTGTAATTTTCATATAGGGTGCGCATCGTGAATCTGTCCTGTTGGCCTGATTATGCAGCTAAGATTATTAAGGAAAAAACAGTATATACTACAAGAAAAGTAAAAGTATGGTATTAATAACTATTTAAAATACTTAAATTTGTTAGACCTTTTTTTTTATAGTACCCATGTAAATATGCATTATTGTTAAAAGCAAAGTAATATGGCAAATTGGCAAATTGGCAAACCAGACACAGATCCAACACATATTTATTATTGATGATGAAGCGCATCATGATGAGTTAGATTGTATAAACATATTTGTAGTTCTTACATAAAATTATTTGTTCTCACTATATTAAAACTAATATACTAAATTAGTAAATATATAGTAGTATAATATAGTAGGTAATATAGTAGTAAAGTCTACAGTGTCTATTCTCTACATTTTAGATATATTTTAGTGCCTAAAGTTCTATGCTATTTTCTAATGGTCGATAACTTATAAATAATCATAAACAAATGTATACATATAAATTAAGATGAACTATTAATAATCTCTCAATAAGCTCTACTGTATGAAGATGACAACAAAGCCAGAATGTTCTGATTTTAAAAATTATTTACTAAGAGTTCTGTTATAGTGAGACTTGAATAATCTATTGATGGTTTCCACTGATTTTCTATTAACTTACTTTTGTTGAAATCATCAATTTTTGATTTGGAACTTAATACAATTCTTACAGCTATGATTATGTATATTCTTTACTATCCTAACTTGTGATTTGATACAACAAAAAATATATTTTGAGTGTCATAGGCGGCATCTAGGAGGGGCATGAGGGTGCAGTTGCACCCACGACAATTTTTCTGAGGGGGCAAAAGTATCATTTTGCACCTACACATAGACAATCACAACAGTAAAAAATATTTTAATTATTTTATTGTTAACAATTATACTGATATAATGTAATTTTGATAATAAAAAATAACCATGGATCATTTCATTATTTTGTATCTGATTACTCAATTAATTGTACGGACTAAAATCTAAGTCCGTGATTAAATGTTAAAATAATAATAATAATAATTAACTAATGCAGGAAGCTAATTCGTCACTAAATAGCGATATGCCGATATGGTTCAAAATAGATCATATTGTTTATGTCAAAATAAAAAATTGTTTTTTAATAATATTCTTACATATTCATGCACATATTTGAAATACAGAGACCCAATTAATAGTTATTAATAAAGAAATTTTTTTCTATCTACATTTGTTGTAGCAATAGTTATATATTAGGGGGTACTGGGGGGCAACTTCCCTATGGATTTGTGAATGTTATTACCATAAACGTTTGCACCCACATAGGTTTCTACCAAGTGCCGCCTATGTTGAGTGTGATCAGTGTCCAGAATTTTTATTGCTTATTTGGGTGTAAGAAGATTATAAGCACCAGGTTTTCTATAATTTCAACTTTGCTGAAATTCATATAATCATTAAACGCATAATTTTATATTTTAAGAACATAGGTATAGTATATTATATTTGGTTTTATGATATTATTTTGACATTTACATAATAAATACTAATGATTGATACATTTTAAAATAGCTGTTCAGTTAAAATATGAAATAACAACACAGGTTTTTTAAGTTCTTGAACGGTATATGGCTTGATTTTGTAGACATGAGCTTTGATATAACCCCAAACAAAAAAATCTACTGAATATTTAACCCTAGATGAAGGAATTATGATATCCAGAATTGTTAACGAAACGCTCAAGGGTATTCTAAATAGATATGCGTAGACTTCTGTTTCAGTTGTGGCTTTAATTGTTTTTACAACCCACCCACTAACAAAACCCCTCTTAAAAAAAAAAAAATAAATAAAATAGACATACAAAACATGATAGATATAGCACTAGTCATGACAATTGTTATGATAAAATTTATAAAAATAAATTTCTGATTTTCCAAAAAAGCGAGTGGGCTCTTGTTACCTAAGTGCATGGTACCTACCTAAAATAATTACCAGCATCATGTGTGTACATTATGGATATATTCCTATAAGCTACACCAGTGTGCACACCTATGGTAATCCATTAAGAAGGCTGAATTTGAATTGTCCATAAATGATAAACAATTTAGTAACTAGGATTGAAGCTTGCCAATGTAACCGAGGTGAACATATTTTTATGTCTGAAGTCATACTTTTTTCTCACAAAGTAATAACAAGATTAAATCTGGAGTTCTTAATGAAATAAGTTTTACCTATATGATATATAAACTATATTTATAACTGCTTAATTTAATTTATTAAATTTTTTTATTTTTATTTTTTTATTAAGAATCGGCCATTGGGAACAACTTATTAAATTATTAATTTACCTATTAAAACCATTATTTTCTATTCAACAATCATTTATTAAATTTTAAATAAGGTACCTATAGTATTTAGATACTACTCTTTAATATTATCCTTAATTTAATAATGATAAGTTGGTGATTATTAGTAGTTTATAAATATGAATAATTTACCTGAAAAAGCAAACTTAGTGTTAATTTCAAAAACAATATCACACAATAGAATGATAATAGTTTGATTTTAAATACTTTACACTTCACAGTTAATCACTATTGTAAAAAAGTAAAATCAATAGAAAAATTAATAAATATTAGTATGTTAACGAATATTTTTTTTTTAAATTTCTCTTTCTTGTATTTTGTACTATGCCTTTGATAAACCCGAAACTAGGTATAATATTATGGTAAGAAATATAAGTAATAGAAAAAAAGATCAAAAATTAAAAAATAATAATATTATCGTAGTGTACAGACATCAGACCACAGAACAATATCAGACTTATATTTTATATCATGTAATAAATATTATATACAGTCTTATCGTCTTATCAACAATTTTAGTACAATCATAGCACGGATAATGATAATATCCGCAGGCATGATTTCTAAAACTATTAGTTGTGAGTAGAGTGGTTCTGATTGGTCCATATTTTCGTGGCGGCAAAACTTTTTTTTTTAGGGTATTTTAATACTTTTATTTAATAATATCACAATAATATCTACCTACATGACAGTTGCGTGCATTTTAAATTTGTTGTTTGATATTGTAATATACCTTCTGAATTAATAGGTTGATGATATCATAATAGTTAAATACACAGTATTAGATACTATACACAATGTGCATCAACTTTGAGTTATATAATTATTTATGTTTTACTTAATCACAATATTATTATGTACGTTTTGCATCACGACGGCCAGGATCTCTTTATGGAATCGTTGTAAAAACAAATACAAAAAATAACGTTTCATAATTTATAATGATGGTTGTCTTGATAATAATCTTATCTTTAAATTTTATTAGAGGTCAATTTACTCTAAATTTTAAACTAACATAGCTACAATAGTGTTTTGCTGATTGTAAAAGTTGCTAGGTTACTCAGTTTTAAGACGGAGACAACAAAATAAGCAGGTATCACGTACTCTTAAAAATTTTGAATTTCTGAGGATACGACAAAACAGTAGATACCATGGTATTGCTATGTCATCGGTGAACGCGGTAAATTTTTAAAACCTCTAAAACTTTATAAATATCTAAAATAATTTACCTAAAAAGTATAAATCTGTGGCATAGCCAATTTAATATAATATTCTGTTCGGGTAAATAAATAATATCATAAAAATCAGTATTCAGTATACTAAAATCTATATCAAAGCGGCGAAGATGATGCGTTTAGCGTTCGTAACCGTACAAACAGAAGTTTCACTTGAAGAATCAATGTTTTGTAAGTTTTTTTTAATACTCTTTTGTTGCAAATATATTAATATAAATATTTCGAAACGGACGAGCGTCTTATTGGCGACCTTATATGCAGTAAATACTTATAAATACCGAAGCGCGCAATACATAAAATGCACGAAGCAACCATCATATATAGCAGCTCGGCGATTGTCAAACTATTTTTTACTCACTATTTGTACGCCGTATACCACTCATAGAATGATTTTTGTAAATAGTAATATAAACGGTACACCACACACCCCCTTATGCTGAGTAAAATTCAACAATTATTATTTATATTTCACACGTACATTTTATTAAAAACAGAAAGTTTTCATATTACTTCCCCAAACCAAAAAAAATATGCTTAAATAGGTATAGATAAATCGTATACTCATGAAATATTGTAGATTTTACTATTCATGAACTTGTGGTCTTGTGGACTATAGTTTGTAGTGTTTGTACGGTTCAGTTTGGCATGCGACAACCATTTATTGTTTTATTGTTATTTACTTATTGCAGTTATTCAGTTATACCTTATTATCGGTGACTGGCGACTGGCGTATAGAAAATAGTTCGTTGTCTGGATTTGGACCAAGACTTGTTCCGATGTCATGGCTTATGGTTTTTGTATTAGTTTTTCATATATTTTGCATTCTACGAAGATGTGTTGTGTTTGATTGTGATCATGGTGGCACATGTTTGTGGCACATGCATATTGTTTGTTTTTGCCATAGTTTATTTATTATAATAAATATTAATTGTTAATTTCGTGTTCGGAGAGAATGTTTGACTTGGAATTTTATAAAAATAACTGGTGTCTGAAATGGTCGGTACGGAAATTTAATGCATACACTGTATAGATAACTTTAAAAATCAGTACCTAATCAGTAATCACGTTTATTTTAGTCAACATTTTTATTCAATAGTTTATAAAAAAATTATTTTAGTAAAAATATGCATGCGCTTCTAAAATTCAAACACCATCTTAATCGGTAATCAAATAAATAAATTTAAAAAATTTATAATTAAAATAATATCTATTAGGTACTTTATAAGTATATTGCTATACATTATTTAGGCATAGTTATCACATTTCATTATTTCAATGAACAAAATTGTTTAAACGGACATCGTTGATAATAAAAGTTGTATAGTAATATATATCTAATTGATTTAGTATAATATACATAATCTATGGCGATTGCCAAAGTCGTTGCGGAGACACAGTCGATTAAAGATTCTAACATTTCAATTAGATGGCAAAGCAGACATGAACGAAAAACATCCTACTTTCCGTATAATTTTTTTTTTCATAAATCACATTATTATTCAACTTCTGCATATTTAATAGCTGTTAATATTGTAATAGCACAATAACACAATTAATTAAAACTCATGGTTGTTATTAAGGTTTTGTATATTATTAATTATCAGAAAATGATTTATACTTTATAGGATAAATTATATTAGATATTTATTATGATATATAATATTATACAATATGCATTCAAAATGCATTCAAAATATATTATACAATAAGCCAAAACTCACATAAGTTAATTTATTACCTACTTATACTTTATATTTATAATTCATATTGCTTAAAAGTTTAAAAACAATCTAAAGTTGAATTAAATTTTTACAACTTTATAGGTAAACAATTTTATAATTATTTCATATATAACGTAATATATTATGCACCAAACTTTATAATTTTTTGGAATTGCATTTATCATTTATTTTCCAAAACACAATACATCAAAAATTAATAAATAATAAATGGGAATAATATTTTTAAATTATTGAAATAAAATTAATAAACAAACTATAATAAGCAATAATAATAATTAAGCTTTGTATAAAAAATTATTAAAGTAAAAATGGACCGGTATCAGAGTTCTAGTAGCCAATAGTTAGGTAACTTATCGTTTGTAAATGTTTTATATTTATATTCATATAAAATTAATAAGTTCTTGAATGAAATATTTAAAACATAAATTAACACATAATAACTATAGGTAGGTAGATAGATAAAAATTAAACATTAAACTATATATTATCTGTAGACTGTAATGGTTAAAAATAAAAGAGGTCATAAAATATTGTTAAACATTTTATTGAAATTTCAGAGATTCGTCAGTGAAAATTTGCCAATTAAATATCATATTCAGCTGTGTGGCGTGTGTGAAATGTGTTAACAATGTTTCGAAGATGAACTTTTATAGTAGATATTGATTCAGATATGAGGTAAGTAGTTTTATATTTTTCAGTAGGTTTCTTTCTATATTGTTATTTTATAATTGATCTGGGGATAAATTGCCTGCAATCTTTAAGTTAATTATTTTGTAATCACTGGTATAACACTATTTTGGTTATCAATAAAATCATGATAAAAATTAGGAATTTGGTCAAGTATTACGTAATATTAAAAAAAAAAAAATTTTTTCCCCTCAATAATATTTAAATATTTTCACCAATTATCAGGTACGATGATCTGTAGCCTGTAGGTACTATCGTGACTAGGGTTGTGAGAGTGGTGAGAGAGAGAGAGGGGGTAGAGAAGGATAGGAGAGAGTGAGGACGTACGTGTCCCCAGCCCCCCCACATCGGATATTTCAAATTTTTTTTTGGCAAAAAATTAGCATGTAATTAGCATGTATTTGCATGCTAACTTTTGTAATTTGCACGCGCTTTAATTAGGCATGGGATCAAAAAATAGGTGGGGGGGCTGTAGACACGTGTCTCCGACCCCCCCACCCATCAAAATCACTTATTTTCAAATTTTTTTCTAGGCCAATATTTAGCATGTAATTAGCATGTATTTGCACGCTTGGTCCCGAAACTCTACCGTCATTCGTTGGTTCGCAAAATCCGTTTTTCTAATTTGCACGTGTCCCCAGCCCCCCCACAACTCGAAATAACTGGAACTGCATAATCGTTTATACGCCAATATTTAGCATGTAATTAGCATGTATTTGCACGCTTGGTCCCGAAACTCTACCGTCATTCGTTGGTTCGCAAAATCCGTTTTTCTAATTTGCACGTGTCCCCAGCCCCCCCACAACTCGAAATACTAGGAATTACAAAAGTGCTTGCACGTATATTTGGATGACTATGATATCATATTCCTAAAGTGGAATACTAATTCTTTTGTAAATTATTATATTTACATAATATGTTTAAATGTATTTTTGTTTGATAATATTTATAAATTATCACTTTTATATTTTTTGCATTTTTACGACTTACGATCTACATTGTACATATTCTAGCGTTATCGGTTTTATTGTGATCACATTTAATATACTTATATTTAGTATACTATAGTTTCAATGAAACTAACAATAGTTACTAACCTTTCAATGAAAACAAATATATATATATATATATATATATATATGTATAAATATATATATATATATGTATATATGTCTATATATATGTATATATGTTTATATATATGTATATATATATTTAATGCTAGCGGTTTTGTAAATCTATTTTTAGGTTGGTATATTTTAATTGTATCTATAAATATTTGTTATTTATGTAAAATCTTAAACTGAGTATCTGATTAACTGATAATATTGTCATTTGGTCACTGATGTGCAAGCTCTTAGCAAGCCCATCGACGGTTATTTATTTCACTTATCGTAATTATTTAAATTGTTTTTTACACGCGTTTTAAAATGGCCGGACGAAAGTGTGCATGTCCACCGGCTACTGTCATTGATGCAGTTATTTTGTTTAAGGATAGAGTAATTACTACTTCTGATAATGGCCTAAAACGTAAGTATAATTTTATAATAAAGTTGAATATCACCACTTTGTTTAGCAAAAAAGCCTGAAAATATTTTTATTATTTATGATGAATATTTAAAATAAATTACGAAATAAATTACTTAATGATAGTAGTTATAACTTATAACACCACCGTTTTGTACCAGATGATAATGGTTCTGAATGCCACTAAGAGTACCTATTTCAAATATTTCAATCTTACTTTTTTTCTTAATATATAAAAGGTATCATCCTTTGGCGATTTTTAAATAGCGAGTGGCTAGTAAAGTTAGTTATGCCGTGATGACCGCCAAATGAGTGCTCGGTGAAGCTGTTCTCAAATGTGACTATTGTGAGATTGTGGCGATTGTGCAAATGTGTCATTACCTTGCCTGAGTAATTTTGTAAATGTATAAAGTATATGTCAATAAACGATTTAAGTGAAACAGATTAGGCATTATTTATTTTTATTATTATTAGACATTTGTATTGATTGTATTTAATAATTATTTTCATTTAATCTTACCAGATTTTAGAACATATTAATTTCACCAAAAAAAAGCTTTGTTAATTGAGGGGTGGGGGACAAATTCACATTAGCCATTTCATCAAAAATAACTACTACCTATACAATTTGTAATGTCAAACAATATTAATAAAAATAATGTAACTATATTTAAATTTAATAAAAATAAATTATGACTTATAACAAAGAATAAAAATATACAATTAACAAACAAAAAGTTATTTAGATTATTAATAAAATTAATAAATTACTAAAAGTAATTTTACAAATTGTGTATATTAATAATTAATAAGACTATAATAATTAATATTTAAATAACATTAATTCATTAAAATGATTAATATCGCTGACTTTTTTTATTAGATTTATAGTTTGGGGAACAGAAGTTTTTTTTTATTCTAATAAGTTTTAGATTCTGATCAGAGCGATTTATTTTATAATGATGTGTGTGTGTGTGTGTGTTTTTTTTTGTCTGTTGCCACTTCTTAGAGCAGTATAAATGCTTCGATTTTCTTCAAAATTATTAATACACCTAACCTATTTACTTGGAACCTAAATTTTCAATCCTTAGCTATAAAATTTGAACATTTTATAAATTTCTAACTACGAAATATTTTTAAATTTTAAATTTGATACATTTTTTAAAATGTGAACTTTAAATGCTCATAAAACAAAATTGTGCATATGTATTTTCAATATTTATCAATTTCTATAGTAACAATATATTAGGAGCCTTGGATTAAATTTTCACGGTTTTTACCCAACAAACAAAATTTTATTGATTAATTTATTTTATTAATCATAGAAAAAAAAAATCAAAAAATTGAAATTTTTATTGATATTTTTTTTTTTTTTTGATAAAAGTCGACAAACGTATGATAAATCTTGAATTACATTTTAAAATCTTAGATTTAAATAGAACAATTTTGATGATTTTCTAACTCAAAATAATTTACAAATTTTGGTCATTTTTACGTATTTTGTCAAAATTTAAACTTTAAATGCTTAGAAAAAAAAAAACTGTAACTACGGATTTTTAATGTTCTTCATCTGCCTTTGAAACAATATATTAGCCATTAGGAGCCTTCTATTAAATTTTCAAGAATTTATACAAATTTATACAAATCGATATCCGAGAAAATAGCTGAATTGCTAAATATTGGCGTATAAGCGATTATGCAGTTCCAGTTATTTCGAGTTGTGGGGGGGCTGGGGACACGTGCAAATTAGAAAAACGGATTTTGCGAACCAACGAATGACGGTAGAGTTTCGGGACCAAGCGTGCAAATACATGCTAATTACATGCTAAATATTGGCGTATAAACGATTATGCAGTTCCAGTTATTTCGAGTTGTGGGGGGGGCTGGGGACACGTGCAAATTAGAAAAACGGATTTTGCGAACCAACGAATGACGGTAGAGTTTCGGGACCAAGCGTGCAAATACATGCTAATTACATGCTAAATATTGGCGTATAAACGATTATGCAGTTCCAGTTATTTCGAGTTGTGGGGGGGCTGGGGACACGTGCAAATTAGAAAAACGGATTTTGCGAACCAACGAATGACGGTAGAGTTTCGGGACCAAGCGTGCAAATACATGCTAATTACATGCTAAATATTGGCCTAGAAAAAAATTTGAAAATAAGTGATTTTGATGGGTGGGGGGGTCGGAGACACGTGTCTACAGCCCCCCCACCTATTTTTTGATCCCACGCCTAATTAAAGCGCGTGCAAATTACAAAAGTTAGCATGCAAATACATGCTAATTACATGCTAATTTTTTGCCAAAAAAAAATTTGAAATATCCGATGTGGGGGGGCTGGGGACACGTACGTAGAGTGAGGTAGTGGTAGAGGTAGATGATAAGGTTAGGGGTGGGAAGGGGAATAGTTAGGTAGTATAGTTATGTTAACAATTCCGAATACGTAGGAAAGGATCTTGAATTGCAAAGGTCACTTGACCCTTTGAGTGAAACTACCAGGTTAGCTAAGGTTTACAACCTTCGACTTATGGGATAGAATAAAAAGAGAAGGTTGGTTAGGCCAGTCAGAGGATGATATTGCAATTTTTTCTCCCCGAGTTAAGCGTAATATATCAAATTTTTGTTCTCAATAATTTTAATAATCTTAATAATTTCCAAAATTAGAGTGAATAGAATGATTAGATTATTATCTAGAGTATATTTTAATAGGCTTTTTATCATACTTTAATTATTAAGTTAGTTATGAGTAATTTAAAATATTCATAACTCGCTTCAAAATTTAGCCTGTATAATAAGCTAACCTAGATAATAATAATCAAAGGTACCTTAAAGTTTTAAAAGAGGTTATTTCACTCTAATTTTAGAAATTATTATGATTATAGTGAACGTAATATTTGTTATGTTGTGCGTGGATTAGAGAGAAAAAAAGAAATGCACTGACATCCTCTTAAGTGTTATCAAGTCAAAAAACTCTTGATTGTTGATTGTTTACATTATTATAAGTCTTGTAAAAAGTATGAATTTGGTCATTACATTATATTTTGTTAAAATATCACATCAATCAAATGGATATTTTATTTAAACTTTTAAAATAACATATTTTATTTATATTAATTTACAGATTGTAAATCTCATTAAACTTATTATAATTTTAATTGTCTAAAAAACAAAAACGATTTTAAAACTTTAAATAAATAACATACAATTATTATAATTTTATTGTTTTGAAAAAAATGTTCAACTTGTTCTTTAAATTTTTTTAAATAAAAAAAACATTAAAAAAACGCAAATACTATTCCAATTATGAAAAGTATTGGAATACTCGATAACAAAAGAATTACATGTTTTCGTTAGATTAGTAAAAAAATATATTATTAAAAATTATTATTTAAAAATATTCATTTGAGGACTTCAAATTTAAAATAAAGTATTTGAATTCTTTTATTTAAGTACTTAACAAAACTGGACTATAATTATTGTGATTAAAAAAATAAGTTTGAGAGTAGGCATGATTGGAAGTAAAAGTAAAAATTAATGAATGTAAAGCGAAGACTTATATGTACTAAAATTCATCAAATATAATATGCAGTTGTATATGCTTTAAAAAAAAAATTATATTCTTTTATTGCACTAAAAAATTACTTAATTCAATTTTTATATATTTCTCATATGTTTATATATATATACCGTACGTCCCAAAAAATAAGGTACACTTTATCACTCATTACCCTGTAAATATTTTCAATTCGATTTGCATGACATTAAACTAGACTAATCATCTTAATATTCTTTTAACTCATGTATTTTGCACATGCCCAACAAAACTTCATTTATTTAAAATGTCAATGCCTATATTAAAAATCATTTTCGGATTTATCGACATTTTTCAAGACATTTTGATGAATCAACTTGTGTCAGCTGAAAATTGGTTAAAATATAAAAATCTTATGAAATTTGAATATTTTTAAATTGTTGGTATTATTTCCTTCTAAACACAGTAATGTTATCAAAATTATTATTATTAAGTAATAAATTATTTACTATTTATAAACTATATTCTATTTTATTAATACACATTATAAAATAACAAAATTTAAATAAATATTTTCAGTAAACAAAATTATAATTTACTAGCTGAACCCATGCACTTCGTAGCCCATTAAAAATCCTATCTCTTTTATGGTCCATTGACCATAGTTCATATTGTGTGTTAAATTCATTTTATTTGATGATGCTAGCAGTATATTTTTATACATAATAATAGATAGTGGTTAAAATATATTATAATCTTACAACGATATCCAATTTCGTATATCATTATGTAATTTTCTTCGTTTTTTCAATATAATGTTGACAATTTAAATATTCAATTCAATGATATTTAGGCATAACACTTTCTAACTTAGCATATCTTCCGCCCATATGTCTAATAAAATTCTGTACCAAATTTTGTCGCAATCGGTCCAGCTGTTTAAGAATGTATATAAGACTAACAGATAAATATATATAACCATCACTAATAACAAAGAACAGTAATAACTACTAATAATAACCGTCACTAAAGCAACCATTTATAAATAAACAAAAATGTCCATCCTAAAAATAAGTCCAGCTGCTCTCGAGAGCACTAGTTTGTTTAAATGGTTACCTTTGCCTACCAAAAAATATTAATATTATTTATTTTATTTTTTACTGGGCAGATGGCGACACTTTAATTTCATCACACCCTCATCATATTTCTCTAACCCGATAACTTTCTCAATTTTTTCATCCGTAAGAACCTTCTCCTGGCAATTATGACCAAAACAAAAAAAGAATAAGCGAAATCGGTTCAGTGATGATGAATGTATTGATTTTACAATGATGTATGTTTTTTTTTTTTGTGTCTGTGTACAGCATAACTAGTCGAAATAATGCTTCAATTTCAAAATTTGAGGATGGTTTCCGTTGGAAAAGTGAATATCTTTGGTGCATTATAGAAGTCAAAAGTAAACATTTTCCAACAGTTTTCAAAAAAATCGAGAAAAACAAAAAAAAATGACAGAAAAATGGGAATTTTTACGCAAAACCAGTTTTCGACCAAATCGATTATTCTATGATTGTAATTCAAAAACTAATCACTGTAAATACTTGAAATTTTCACCAAATGTTTATGTTAATGTTATCTATATACAGTTTAGTTTTTAAAAATGTTCGACTTTTTTTGAGTTATTTATAGACCACTGAAATTTTCGATTTTTTTGATAATTTTTTTTTGAAGTGTCGGTAAAAAAGTTTTAAATGACCAAAAAAACTTGAAAATTTAATACAAGGTTCCTTATGAGTTGTTCTTATTGTAGCTAAAAAAAATTAAAAATCGTTAGTCACAATTTTTTTTATAAGTGTTTATAGTTCAATTTTTTACGAAATCTGTCGAAAATGCAAAAATTTGCAAGTAATTTTAAAGATTAAAAATCATAAAATTTTTTGTGTTTATAACTAAGGATTAAAAATACAAAACTAAGTTTTCCTTTAAGCAGTTATAGAGAAAACTCGAAGCATCATTATAGGAAAAATGTTAAGTGCGTTTGAATTTTAAATTTTTACGAAATAGCATAACAATAACCAGTGGCGTACCCAGGGGGGGCTTAGGGGGCTTCAGCCCCTCCCATTGGCCATGTTTTGGAATACATTGTATATTAAAAAAGACAAAGTACAAACCATAATATTTCTAAAAAACGGTATTGAATACAACGTATTATCTTTAGTAACAATGACCTAGTATAAGCAAAGCATAAACGTTGTGTTTATTATGGTACCGAATACCGATATAGATTTAGCCCCCCCCATTCGAAAATCCTGGGTACGCCACTGACAATAACGATTTATCCTCAAACGATTTTTAATATTTGTTATTATTCAAAAAGTATAAGTCGTAGATACTTGAAAATTTTACCAGTTATTTAGATTGTCATTTTATTTACATGATTTAATTTTCAAAATATTTTGACTTTTTTTGAGGTATTTATAGACAACTGAAATTTTCAATTTTTCTGAAAATTTTTTTTTGAAGTGTCGATAAAATTTTTTTGACCCTATCAAAATACTTGAAAATTTAAAAAAAAGTTCCTCAAAAGTTATCCTTATAGCGATTAAAAAATTATAAGAATACATAGGCACAATTTTTTTTTATAAGCATTTGAAATTCAAATATTGACTTAATACGTAAAAATTACGGCAATGTTCAAATTATCTTAGATAGAAATTCATAAAAAATTTTCCTTTTATATCTAAGATTTGAAAATTTAATACAAAGTTCCTAAAATATTTTTACAATAGCAGTTGAAAAATAAAAGAAATGCATAGTCACATTTTTTTTTACAAGCATTTAAATTTAAATTTTGACAACACACGTAAAAATCACGAAAATTCTCAAATTATTTTAAGCTAGAAATTCACAAAAAATTTTCTTTTTAAATCTAGGATTTGAAAATTTTTTATAATCTATAATATATCATAGACAGATAAACCGTCTCCGTTCAGAATCGTTTTTCGTATACAATGATACCTATCATTGCATTCAAATTTAACCTACCTTAGTCAGAGGTCCACCCCACCCCCAATGTATAGCAGAGCGATACCCACTTACCCGTTTTTTTATTTATATATATATATAGATTACTATTATTATTGAATACGCAGATAATATATTTTTTTGGGTACCTAGTGATGTATTTATAAATATTATGCTGTTTATATTTTCATTTAAGTCAGATAACATGATATAATAAAAAAATACCAATTCTAATGAAACTACTCAACCAATTTTAATAAGATTTTATGTTTAATGTGGTAGCTTTTGTTGGACTTAAAGTATAGGTCATTATTAATCCTTCGTTGGGTGGCCCTTAATTGTTTTTTTTAATACCTAATAATGGATTTTGATGTCGAAGGAAATTTATTGGTGTCACCTTGTTGATTAATTTTTACATTTTTATAATTTTTATAAATTATTTTTTTTTTACACGAAATATATCCTCGGTAACATAGGCCATTGGGTGACAAAATTTAAATTATATTGGGTTGTATATTTACATTGAAAACTATATTATTTTGCAGTGTTCATATTTTATTTTGATGTTCTGTCTAATAACTTAATTTATTATACTACTGTTATTAAATTGACTGCAATTCAAGTTTTGTAATTTCGTAAGATAATACATATTTAGGTATTTTAATTTTTTTTTAGAATAAATGTGGAAAAAATGTTTAAAAAATGACTTAAAAATCACAAAATGCACTAACAATTTCAAAAAATGCAAAATAAAAGTTACATTTTTTAATTCTTTGATGAATGAAATTAACTTTTTGCTTGGAAACCAATGTTTTCGGACATTCAGAAAAAAATGCAATTTGCATTCAAATCTGTTTCCTAGTTATAATATACCAGGTGATTCTTTTATCATTGAACAATCATTATTTCAAAAATTACTAATGTTTTTGAAAATATTTTTTTACATAGTTTCAAGTTGTTCAAAAACCAACGTTTTTATTAAAAAAATTTATTTTTAAATATTTTTTATACTTACTTTTTTTTTACTTTTTTGAATGACAACATAGAGTTTTAATTTCATATTCCAAAACAGAATATTTTTCTAAGTATTTTGATTCATAAAAATTGAATTTAGGACGAGTAGTTTACCCAGCAAAATGTTTGTCCACTACTCCGCTTGTCTAAACTTTAAATACTTATAACTCATAAACTACTCGTCCTAAATTTGATTTTTATGAATCAAAATACTTAGAAAAATATTCTGCTTTAGAATATGAAATTAAAACTCTATGTTGTCATTCAAAAAAGTAATACACTTAAAAAATGATAAGGATAAAAAATATTTTTAAAGAATTTTTTTTTATATAACAACTTGAAACTATGTAAAATAATATTTTCTATAAAACATTAATAATTTTTGAAATAATGAGTGTTCAATGATAAAAGAATAATACTATATATATAATACTTATAGGATTTAAAACTTTCATACAATTATAAACGTACATTTCGCCAGCCCCCCCCCCAAGTATGATTTTTGAATTTTTTTTTTTGCTAAACTTTAGAGTGTGCCATTAGTGTGAATTTGTGTGACTAATTTCAGAATTTGTGCGATACTGGTTTAACCGTAAATTCAAAAATATATAAGGGGGCTGGGGAACATTTCTCCAGCTCCCCTCATATATTTGTGTTTAATATGTTTTACTGTACAATGAATCTAATATTATATTATTAAAATTAGTGGATACTACCGTCTACCAATTACCAACACTACAATATCTACTTCTAGGCCTATGTCGCCGAGGGTATATTTCATTTAGTAAGAAAAAATAAAAAAATATCTACTTCTAAAATCAGTCAAATAATATACATATAAAATGTTGTAAAATAAAAATCCGTAATAGTAATTTATAAAAGAAAAACAACTTTTGAAGGTCATTAAGAATTATAAGAATTTCGTCACGAAGTTGAAAGCAACTTCTATTAATAGTTTTTTAAAATTAATCCAAATCTCTAATACTGGAAAGAAATAAGATCTGGCGATAGGTAATTTTTTCTAGAAATACAATCATTTTTAACGTATTATTTTAGTCGAGTGCTGGAATCTATACTACTTTTAATCGTTTACTTTTTTGACTAGTCTAATTGACTTTTTAAATTTAAGATTTTAGACATTTATTAAAAAAATTATAGTTTTTCACGTATGTATTTATTACCTATTCAATATTTTAAGTGACATTCGTGTTGTTATTATTATCTAAATAAACAAAAAAAACATTCTTGAACTTGATGAAAAATAAACGTACAAGAACTAATTATCTCGTTGTATAATATAAATAAGGTTATGATGGTTTCTATATGTTTAAAAAGTAAATTTTGGACCTGCAGGTGTGGTAAGGTGGTTGGCCGAAGTCACTTATTACTTGTTCTGAGGTCAAAGCATCGGCCGGCGTCGCTAGCTCCCGGATGGGCGACCACCTGAGTTCTTAGTGACGAATCCTCGTCCTATTTACATGTATTTTAAGCCAAACTGTAAAATCAGGTCATGCGGTTGATCCATTGAAAAACAATTGACTCTGACCTGGTATATATGCACATTGCACACACTAGTCGTATTATACTAGTGTAAGAATTAAAGAATACCAAAAAATAACATTTATATTTGTAATACACAAAAATTTATTTTGGGGTCTGGTGTGGCGCGGTGGTTTGCCATGGTCAAACATCGCCTGGCGTCACTAGCTTCCGGATGGGTGACCACCTGGGTTCTTAGTGACGAATCCTTACCCCCACATGCTCACATGTTTCTAAACAAACATACGCAATATGACCATAGTTGCCGACGGATTTATATATAAAAAAAGTATATTATATAATAATAAAAATTATACGAATCAGATTGTACATTGTTTAAGTCTATATAAGATATTACAGTTCATATTATAACTTTTCAATAATAATATAATAATTCACAATACGTATGTAATTTGAGATATTTTGGATGGTTAAATTTTCTTCTGGACATTTGATCTTTATCACATAAAAAAAATACAGACACTGTGATGTAAAGATTACCTATCACACAGCAAAATGTTATGTTGAAATAATAAATAATAATATTTTATCGTAGAAAAAATTGTGTAAATTTTTTTTTAGTTCCTTTCACTTAAAAAATAGTCAAAATCGTAATAATTCAATTTCTGGGTTCGAGGATCGTTTGTTTTTGGTCCTATATAAAAAAAAATTATTATGATGCCACATGATTTGGTGCCAAAAAAGCATAATAACTATCATTTTAGTGCGTTGGATGGGGACATAATTTAGATAATACCCCATTTATAAAATTATTTTACAAAAGTTGTTTTGCTTTAATGAGAACGTTTCACTTGTCCAAGTATTCAGTTATTCTTACAAGTGTAAGACGTAAAAAAATTTATGTTCAGCAGTTACCAATAGGATAATCGGTTTTTAATAATACATAATAATCAACAGGACTTTTGTAAATCGGAAACAATACAAAAAGATAAATCTTTAATTCTTATTAATTATTACTTCTACAATTTACGTCCAATCATACTTCCATGTTTAAATCAAATTTTTTGATTAGAACTTGATAGTATGTACCAGTGGCGTAACTTGGAGTCAATCCTGTGGGGGGGGGGGGGCAAGCAGTAGTTAAACTAAAAATGCATATATAAAACTAATCTTAGTTCGCATTGTGCTATTGTGGTAATAACTAATAACCCGCCATGCCATCACTGTCATCTATCTGCAATTCCTCGTATTACGATATGAAGGCGATCGGTTTATAATGATACTATTAATAAATAATAATCTCAAAAGGCACTCAAAAATTCGAAAAGATAAATCTATTATTATTAATTACTAAACAAACCATTATGCTGTTTAATTTTGCTATGATAAAATAGAAATTGAATTATAAGTTATAACTTTTAAAGGGGGGCAAAACGATACTATTGCCCCCTCAATAAAATATCTGGAGGGGCAGTTACCCCCTCTTGCCCCCCCCAGATTACGCCTATGGTATGTACTGTGGATGCGCCTACATATTCACGACAGTTCACTCATGTAGGACGTATATATGCACTCATCCCAACAAAACACTCGCCTTATAAATATGTGCTTAAAATTATATATGCACAAAAAAATTGGGATCTATCCATAAATGTACGTATTATCTAAGACGAATTCAAAACTGCTATTGTTACAATGTGTTAGAAGCCTTGTATTACATTTTCAAGCTTTTCTACCCAACAAATAAATAATTATCGATATTTATAGAAAAAAAAAACTAAAAAATTAAAATGTCAGTAACAGCTTAAAATAAATCTAAATATTTTTAAAATTGTATCAAATATAGAAAATGCCTATATGAACATTCAGTGAAAATTTCAAGTATCTGCAGTAATTTGTTTTAGAGTTATACCAAAATAAGAAAATCGCTAAATGTGAAATCCAGTGAAAATTCAATGTTGTAAAAAATTTAAATTTCAAATGCTCATAAAAATTTAATTTGAATCTCCGATGGACTTTTTATTTGTGATAAAGATTGAAACCTTGTATTAAATGTTTAAATCTTAGATTTAAAAACGAACATTTTTTATGAATTTCTTGCTTAAAACAATTTGTGCATTTTTGTGATTTTTACGTATTTTGTCAAAATTCAAACTTTGAATGCTTATAAAAAAAAAAATTGTGACTGAATTTATTTTATTTTTCAGCTGCTATTGTAGAAATATGTTAAGAGCCTTGTATTAAATTTTCAAGCTTTTCTTTGGCTTTGCCACAGATTTATACTTTTTACTTTTTAGGTAAATTATTATAGATATTTATAAAGTCTTAGAGGTTTTAAAAATTTACCGCGTTCACAATATTTATAATAATAACTAGCTGAGCCCTTGCTGTAGCCCGTTAAAAGTCCTACCTATTTTATGGCTCAAAGTATATCTATCTATCTATCTATCTATCTATCTATCTATCTAGCGAGATAGCTATATTTATAAAAATGGATGTCTGGATGTATGCATAAAGGTATTCCAATTCCAATTGGTGGGCCGATTTCAAAGAAATTTGGTATAATTATAATTACAGTATAATTATTCATATACAGGGTGTCCCAAAGAGATCTGACATTCTGACAAATGAATAACTTTTGTTCTAATCAATATTTTTTAAAAATTTCTTTTAAATATAATCCATAGACACTTGCGCTACATTTTTTATTTTTTAATACTGAAAATAAAAAACTTAAAAATTGATAAAAAAATTTTTCGAAATATTCAATATATCCAATTTGTAAATCTGATTTTTAGAAAAATGTATATGGTAAAAACACTTATTTAACCTAACCTAACCTATTAAATGGCTGATATTTTACATTTTTTTTAAATATCAATATTTTCGTTAAGTAAATTACGATCTAGTTTATGTTAGAAACATTTTAATTTCAAATAATATAAAGTTTTTTAAAAATATTTTATAAAAAATTTTTTAAATAGGTGCGTGTTAAAATATAATTATTTTTTTTATTGCATTTATTTTAATAATATGTCATGTATATACTATAAATTTCTATAATTTACTATAATTTACTTAACGAAAATGTTGATATTTAAAAAAAATTTTAAAAAATCAGCCATTTGATTTAAATAAGTGTTTTTGCCATATATATTTTTCTAAAAATCAGATTTACAAATTGGCTATATTGAATATTTCGAAAAAAAATTTTATCAATTTTAAGTTTTTTATTTTCAGTATTAAAAAATAAAAAATGTATTCTAAAAATGTAGCGCAAGTGTCTATGAATTATATTTAAAAGAATTAACTGATCATATAATATCAACAATTTTTGTCATACGTTTAATTAGTATAATTTTTTTGTCAAGTCTTTCTATTACACTGTCTATTATCAATATTATCACAATATATTAATCATATTTTATTATTATCGTATTTCGTCCCATGGAATAATGTTCATAATTAATTCTCGGAATAGATGAAATCTATTTTAATTTAGGTATTCCACTATATTATTATAATTTTGTGCTATTACGATTAACGCAGAATAAATATTTATTTTAAATTTCTAAATAACTGATACAAAAACAAATCATTACGTGTTATCAAACTACTTTACAGCATACAATAACAAGACAGCTTATCAGTTTATTTTCTGTGGATTCTGGTCAGTGGTCGTCATTAACTCATTATTAATCTGTACTCTAAAATGTTTAATAATTTTATATTCATTTTGAAAGCAAACTTTTTATTTCATTAATCTAGTGCAATTCATATTTCATTGTGTTAAAGTAGATTTTAACTGTATTCCGTACTTGTGCTTTAAATTAGTGAAAAAAGAATTGGATGAACGAGGGACACGTGCACAGTATTGGTGAATGGCAGAAAACAGGTGATCATTTTATCAAATTTTCCCACTTCTAAACATTTTTAAAAAATAACTGTAAATCGTAAATAAAAATATCAGTCATCAGCTAACTGTAAACGTAATTATGGAAAGTTTCTCTTTTCTCTCCTCGCTCCTGAATTCTAACCTATTTGGTTCAGAATACATGTTTTGATCAATCAATATGGACGTTTCTTTTCTAAAGATTATTTTTGCCTTTATGGCATTTTCAATCGTCATTTTAAGTGTTCTAATTAATTTAATTGAATCTAAATTACCGGTGTCTATAGTGCAAACATTCAGGTATGGTAAATTTTCAAGTGAAAAGAAACATTTCTTGGTCAACTACTTGGAAGTACCGAAACATTGGTTCAAACACTTTTACGTATTTGCTGCTGTGTGGTCGACACTTGGATTTGTGTTAGTTATACTAGCTTTTGTATTCAAAGTGCCTATTCCTGAATTCATAACACATTTTCTGAACATGGTAGCATTAAAGAATCGACGCACGTCATACAATGCAACTACTACTACTGTTGTCATGTTTTGTATGCTAATCCAGTGTTGGAAGCGTTTTTATGAAACTCATTACCTAAGTATTTTTTCAAATTCAAAAATTAACATCTCTCATTACGCTATTGGTTATATACACTACTTTGGTTGTATAGCCGCCATATTAGCTGAAGCGCCATCACCTTTCACCACACTTTCTGTTGATCATCAGTCATACTTCTTAATTAATGATATAAATATTAGACTGATCATTGGATTTATTATCTTTCTGTGGGCTTTCCAACAACAGTATTTGGCAAATGTAAATTTGGTCAATTTGAGGACAAATAAAGAAGGAAAAGTTATAACATATGAACACAAAATTCCAACTGGTGGTTTATTTGATAAAATATCTTGTCCTCATTTGTTTTGTGAAATGCTTATGTATATGGCCATATACATCATGCTCTGGGGAAGTCAGATTTGGCCATACATATTTTTTTGGGTGTTGAGTAATCAATGTGAATCTGCAATGCTTAATCATTGGTGGTATCAATCAAAATTCAAAATGTACCCTAAAGAAAGATATGCTTTTATTCCATACATATTATAATTGGAACGGTAGAACTATTTTACCACTACTATTACTACTACTTGTTTCAAGTGAAATATCCAAGAGATTTAGGAATTCAAACTATTGTCATTCCTGAATTGAATTATTAATATTAGTTATAATTTGTTATAATTCATCCATTTATAATATTTATATAACAAGAAAATCATTTTTACAATGACAAAATGTTAAATAAAAATTGTCAAAATTATTCTTTTTTTTATCTTCATTAGGAATTTGTTTTATGGTGCTACTAATTGTACTGTTATTACATTTGTTATCTATCGTTATCACTTAAATTTGTAATTTGTTCAATTTAATTTGATTTTTAAATGGTTGTTATTTAAATACCATTAGGGTACATTATTATTGCTCAAAATATATTATTTTTATTTTTAAATCCAGCTTTATTGTAGTACCTATTATTAGTTATAAATTATTATGTATATGTTTTTTTACTTAAAAATAAAATTCTTTGGAAAAAAAAAAGTTATTATATAATATGTTTGTATTGAATTTACGTTAATATTAAACACTCACTTTCTCATCAAAACAAATATGCCTGATGCTATCTCTAAAGGTGATTGATCCTATGATATGCAAAGAGGTTTTGGTATATTATATTTTATTAATTCAAAAATACTTAACATGATTATATATAATGTGGAAGTACTCATATTGACATAATATATTTATTGTTTAGGTATATATTGTGTTGTAACTAGTTATATTATGTACATACATTTATTTACTACTTTAACTTATTAGTTTAGACGTTTTATGCCTGGTTTAAAAAAATATTAATTTAATAGGTAGTTCACTAAAATAGGTACCAATTAATTTGATGCTCAAAAAAAGTATTTTATATATTATTGGTACAGTAACTCTAGTACTAGTATACCTCTTCATTGAGTAAGTCACTTTAATGTATATGTTAAATTTTAATTCAACATAAATAATTGTGTACAAAAAATGATTTTGAAAAGACATGAGTGAAGAATAACCATTAGCCTAATTTACTTTGGTACATATCATGATATTGCTATTAAAGTAATTTACTTTACAATGTTGGGTGAACAATTTTTTTATTATTTTAAAATGTAATCTAAAAAAAAAAAACAAATCAAATAGTACAGTTAATTTATTTTGATCGATTATGGTTTATAAGTTATGAATTTTATGGTTTTATAACTGAATTATATAGCATAAAGCAGGGGTGGTAAACCCACGGCACGCGTGCCAAAAGTGGCAGTTTGTCAAATTTCAAAGGCACGCTAAAAATTATGCTATTCTTAAAAATTTGCTTGTAAAATATTCAAAGGAATAAATTATAAATATTTTTAAGTTATAATTTTTCTATATGTAATAATGATTATGTTACTATATTTATTATGTCCTTTTTAGTGTTTACAAACTTTGGGCACGTGAAAAATTTTCAAACCCTTTATTGCAAAAATTTGGCACTAGATCTAAAAAAAGTCCGCCACCCTTGGCATAAAGCATGGCAATATGGCATACCGTAAAGCTTAGATACAAAAGTGACAGCTCATCCAAGAACTAGCAATTGGATATCCTCCTTAACGCTATTTATATTGAATGCAATTTAAATGTTAATAGGTGCCCTCTAAAAAAAAATTATGTTTAAAGATATATACTTATGGTTTATTTTAAATTTTAAAAACATTTGTTTAGAATAGAACTATGGTGTTTTCATATAATTTCCCACACATATTAATACAAGATATTCAACTGTTTATAATACCTTTTATAAAATATTTAAAGGCTACTAAAGTTATAAATAAAAGAATGTTATTTTATGTTTATAATATGGTCAGTAATTAATTTTTAATTCTAGAATCTCTCAGCCATACTTACCATTTAGCTTAATTTTTTTTTTTATACTCAAAATTAATAAAATAGAGAATATTTATATTCTATAATACCTTTTATTTTGCATTATTAATTGATGGTTTGAATTTATAGGTAACTTGAAAATATCCAATATTATTTAAAAAATAAATACCATGAAGAAGTGACGACTTCTAAAGCATTTTTAATTCACAAATAGAATAGGTATTTAATTTAACTGTAAATTAATTTTAAGCTCATCTTGATTTTATTGAAAGTGTATTAAACAAATGAAATAGTCACATATTAATGAACATTAACATTTATTTATCTTAAGCTCACAATTTAAATAAGTAAATTCAGCAATCTTCTGTTTTCTATAGTTTTAAACGATTTTTTAGTACTTCAACTATATACTTAGGTTCATGCTGCAACAGAAAAAAAAATATTATTTGATAAGTAATGAATGATAGCTTTCAATTTATATTTCACAATTAATAATAATTTACAGATGAACACTTAAAAGTATAGACAACTGAAGTTCATTAAATCTAAGAAAACAAGTCTCCTGTATGTTAAGGAGGAAACTCTAACAGGTTTTTGGTGCTACCTTGTATTTTCACATACTGGAAGAAGTACCTGTAGTATAGTTTGTTTTCTAGGTGTAAATTACCTACTAAACTTCATAAAATACATTTTTTCTCTCAATTTTTGGCATTGAAATTAATATTTATACATATCAAAATATTTTTATTTGTTTGAATTCATTATTTTGAGAAATAATACAATATATTATGATAACTATTGATTACTTACTTTTAAAATATGAATTCCTCTCTCACTCATTACAACTACATCATTCACTCCTTCCCCAACTATATCTAAATAACAAATTGTATACACCGAGTCTCTCATGTCAAATTGTTGTTGCTCCACCCAATTGTTATTTTCGTAGACATAATTTAAAATATACTAAAACAAATAGTATTTTATAATTTCATTATAAGCAGTTTTAATATTTGATATGTCAATGTATGTTTGATATCAATTACATTTCCATAAGTCCCAAGTAGTATTTCGTTCTTAGAATCAAAATTTACATCTGTGATTAAGGCACACGCAATAGCTTGATGTCTATTGCTATCGGTCAATGTAATTGCATTTCTTAAATCGTTATTCAACACATTCCTTAAACAAAAATAATATACTCATAATATATTTTTTTTTAACAGTTATTATTTTATAAAACTAAGTTACCAGTACTTGCATATATACAACAGCATTATCAACTGCACTCCCTACTAGTAAACAGATTTGTTCTTTTTCATCGAGAGTGTCATAATCTGGTATGAAATCATCTTTAACTGCTATTAATTATACATAAACAATACTAATAAGTGAAAAGTCAATAGTATTTTTAGAAAATAGAAGGATCTTGATAGTCCAGAAATAATCAGACATTATTGCCTAGCATTTTCAGAAGGTTTTCTATGGTACTTTATAACCAAGGTATTTTGTTTTATTATCTTTATTTATCAATTTGAAAAAAAAGGAACTAAATGTTAATTATATTGAAATCGGATTTTTTTAGTAATGCCTTCAACTTTCTTTTTAAAACAAGTTTGAACTATAGTGTAGTACAAGCTCGAGAATGGTGGGGAGAATTCCAAAACTTAAATTTGGTTTAAAAGTTAGTTGTATTCTGAGAATTTGAACAAGGTACAATTAAATATTAAAGGATTATTATATTTTATGGATGTAACTTGGATTATATAACGGTCTGGAACTCTGGACTATCAAAATTCTAGTGTAAGGTTTTATTATTAAACACCTGAGAGAATATTGTCTAAGTCAACTGTTTTTTTATTTATGTTAAACAATTGCATGACTGTTATTGGTGACTCGTAACGTTCTAAAAAACGATGTAGTATCTGATTTTTTTCTGAATCTACTATTGCAAACATTAAATACCCTGTTTCACATCCGTAATATGACATTCTTCTAAAATATTAAAACAGTGAAATATTTTTAATTTGAAATAAAATTTAAAAAATAATGATTTACTTTTTGTAGTTACTAAATGATTTTGTGCCAAAACACAAAACAATGGAGTCTTTTGTATCTTCAAATTCGATAAAATATTCTTCAATATTTTGTCCTAGAATTTCCTGCTCTTCAATTTTATAAGCGTGTATTTTTCTATCACTTCCTGATAACAACCACATGCCCTAAATTAAATATATAAGGATATAATATATCTTACTTTAGAGAATTTGATTAAGCTCATAACATAATATATATTTTTGTTTTATATAAAAATAAAATGTCAATTGACAGAAGTTGAAACAAAATATTTTTTATTTAAATATAATTTATTTTCAAACAATGTTGAAAACTGGAGTTCACAGTAATGTATTAGAAAGTTATTAGTGTATTATGATTATTATTATTTTTTTTTTTTTTGCTTATACTTGAAATAAAACTATTATTATATGTATAGACTTGAGATAAAAATTTGTTATCATTACTCACTAAATCTCGCATAAATTTTTAATTTTAATGTTAAAGGTTTCCATACTTATTTTATTTTTAAATTTTAACAAGTTTAGTGATCATTGAGTGCTGCATATATTAGTGCCATATCAATTTTAATTTCAATTCAATTGGAATATATAAGGTATATATATTGATAATATTAAATTGAATGACTTTGTAAATAATATTCTTTGAGTGGAAATTTTTTAAAATGCATATTGTAATTTATTTACCAATGCATCATTAGAAGTCTATAAGTATTCATTTAAAGTAACTAAATATTTTAATTCAATATTGCGACAACTACAAATCTGAGAATAAAACATAAAATTAATAGTATTTTACATTTTTTTGCGATTCCGAGATATAAATGGAATGGTTCAATTGATATGGAACAAAACCCAATTTAAGTGTTATACAATTTTCCATTATAGCTTCTAATGATGAACCAGGAAATCCTGAGTAGATGTTTAAATATGTTTCAGCCTTTAACGGATCTTCATTTTCTGTAATCTAAAACAGAATAAATATTTATTGGTATTAAAATGTTGTGAATTATAATTTATAACAATAATATAATAATAAAAATGTAGTACCTATATAATTATTATTTAGGTCATTATTTCTTAAGCACTAAACCAACTATTTTATTCATTACAGTATTGCAAAATATGCTTTCCAATACTTATATTATTTGTTTGTCTTAAATAAATAAAACAAATTAGTTTCTATGAATCTAAAATATATGTTTTTTGTGTAACATGGAGGTAAAAGGTAGGTAGTACAATTTTCTTTCTAAATTATAAATAATTTAAAAAAAAAAAATGTTCAGAAAATAACTAACATTGTGTTTTGTAAGATAGACCAAGGCAATTAAATATAAAAATGATGAAACTAAAGAAATATTAAAATCCAATATTCTGCGAAAAAAATTGTTTCTATGGATACAGTTATGAACTTAGTTTTAGTTTATAAGCAAGGTTGTGGTTTAAATATATAATATATATATATATATATATATATATATATATATATATAAAAGGGTTAGGTTAGGTAGGTATATTTTATAAGAAACTTAAATTTTAACCTGAATAACAATAATAGGTAAATATGTTTGATTAAGATATTCTATGTCATTGCGTACGTACTTCTAAATTAAATATAATAATATGATGCTATTGTACATACCAACGCATATGTTATTCCGAAAACGAAATCATCAAACTCCTTACATCTGTTTATGCAATGTATAGAAATTATTTCTGCGTTGCCTTCAAAATAATTCAAATGATCGTATATTGACAATTTCTGTAAGCATAACAGTACTGAGACTCACTTGGAATATTTGAAAAATTGAGTTCCACAATAGAAGTTTTGACCTTATCGTCTATTATCTTCGACTCCAGAGTGATTATATCTTTTTTTGAAGCGATCATAACAATCTTTTGGTCACCGTCGACTTTGCGCATTACCGTTGCTGAATAAATATTTGCTGGAGACGACGTTTCGTACACTACCGACTGTACTAATCCGTCCATTTTTTTTTCTTTACTCCTCGAAACGTTCACAAATCGTTTGTACTCGTTTTAAAAGTAGTTAATTTCCAAGCGACACGTATACAACGAAACAGGTCTAACGGCTCTCGTTGCGTCTCGGGATCGTGCATTTGTGGCTTGTCCTAATGCCCTGATGAGCCGAACGGGTGTAAACAACAATTTTGTTAATTTATTAGTGATAAGATGTGATAGTTACAAAGAGTAAATTAACACCTCCTTTATCAATGCCATCAGTTGTTGGTTATCATCACGGTAGATCATACGACAGCGAGATCTACACGCCACAAAATAAAACGGTCGGCGATGTTCTGTAGTAGTACCGAACGAATTGTACAGAGTGCGCAGTTATTATGTAAATCGCTAAATATTATTGCTATTTGTCCGTAGTCCATATGGGTTATAATATCATAGCATTATTTCTGTCTGCCCGTTAAATTTTCACGTCTAAACACAGTTAAACAACCGACTTTTGTGAAATTTTGTGTTGAGATAGCTTGAATCCTGAAAAGGAACTTAGAGCTACTTGAGTTTTTTTCTTTTTTAAATCAAACTCTTAAGTGCTCTTTTTGGGTCTGATGGGCATGTGTGAGACATTATGCGTTAGTGTAGATTAGAGACATGCCATGGGCATCCGGTAATTAATCGTCTTAATTGCTTCCAGTGAGTGAATGTTTGGCCCCAGATTTTTTGGATGCCGTGTGCAGATCATGGATGCTTCGAGTGGGCGCAGTGAGCGGGGAATTAGAAAATCAAAAAAACTTACTATAATATTTAGTTTTCCGAATAATTATTAGCCTAAAAATATACCGCGCACAAATTCAATAGGTACTATATTCTTCGCGTGTCAAAAAAATCCATAACTCGAAATTCAGACACTCGGTGAAATTCTTTAATGCTGTTGGACACTTTTTCATGCTTATGTAATAAATAATCTTTCACCAATCAGCGGTACATATTATAATTGCAAAACTCTTTCTACGCGGCAGACTTAGTACGAGCCATCTAGTTGTACAACTGTAACTTAGTAATTGCTAGCTGTTCCAACCACCTCAATTTTTTTTTTTTCATATTCTTGTCTACCAACGGGATTTTTCGATGTCCCGAACAACGGGTAAGCTGTATAATCTGTTCGTAGAACTGACGGTATGGTCACCGTCTATTATGTACAACTATTGTACCTTCCTATATGTTGTATAAAGATGCTATTTGTATTTATTCTGACGTAACACAAACATTTTTGATTTTTAGTTTGGACTTAATTCTATAGAATGAAATATTCTCATATTTCAATCTGTATTGGTTTTGTGCGATGCCGTACTATTTTTGTGTTCGGTATTGGGTTTTGCATATTTTGTGGTATAATATTGAGTCATGTTTATGCGTTATTGGAAGCGCTGTTTGCCAGGCGTGTTTTAATATATATGTTGATTACCATCATCAGGTATTTGGCCACTTAAAAGCTACCTATATCTATCTTATATTAGGATAAGGACTTGACTCTAATAACCTAGCCCTCCTTAAATGTGTGTATTATTTGCGTTGTGTACAGTAGACATTTTATAGTAGACTATACTGACTAATTTATTAAATATTAATACGTAATATAGTTTTAAAATTGTAAGATCAGTATAGAAATATTAATAAGTTGCTGATGTTTAATACATATTATTTGATGTTAGCTGAGTGAAGTTAATCAGAGTTTGAAAATTGATTTTATTCTTAAAGTATTTTATAATAATTTATATTTTTAATAAAAATAACTGGACATTTTTATATTTTATTATTATTAAATTAAATGTTACAATAATAACTTTGAAATAATTCCTCTCATAAATTTATAAATACCTATAACATATTTTTAATACCTACAATCATATTGTGTATTGTTTACTATAAAATTCTTTACCTATATATTGGTATATAGTACTATTTTTAGATAAGGTTGTACATTTTATGTAGATAGGAGAGTGAACATCATAAACTTTATCTACGCCCTATATAGATAAATTTTTGCCATTGTTATGCTAGCTCATATTTATGTGTATACATATATTATATAATACTACCTTGCAGGGTTGATGACATTGCAGTTCATAGAAGTATTATTTTGCAGTTTTTATTTATAATTTTAACCATAATGACCTATCGTCAGTAGTTGTTATGATTATAGAATCACACATCAGTGATCTGAAAACAATTTTTAATTAAGATATATTTTTATCAGTCGTATAACATATGTCGATTTAAAAATATTATTAAATCCTGAGGTGGGCTGCAGTGAATTATGTATGACCATAATATTTTATACTCGTAAACAACAAATTGCATGTATACGAATTTCGTTTATAGAAAACAAATTGAAATAATCTTAAAGTAGTTTTCTTCTGTAAAAAGCTTACACTGCGACCGACCGTAATTTATTTATACATAAACTATTGACGGAATAGATAGGCTGTTTGTACTATATAATATAATCAAAGTGTTTTTTTGACAACAACAAAAATAATCATTGCTAGGTACCAAATTTTTACAATTTCGTCGTTCTGCTCGAAAATAGAATTCAATACACTTAGCTATTTCGTATGCGCATTTTATTTAGGGACAAATCGTGGGTAACATATATGTATATCATATTATAAACCATTTGTGGCAAATAGTGTAAACATTTGTAGATTTACGAATATATTTCAAAACAACGTATCGTAAGCGCTAAATATTATACTTAAAAAAAAACATAAAATCCTATAGGTACCACGCAATTACATAATATTATAGCTATTCACGACGTTTCTCACGGATACATGTACGATGTACTTATTTATTATTATATTTTTGGTTTATATTAATTTTATTAATTGTAACACGGCGTTCCATATAGGCATTTTAACAACACAGCACCACTGTCTTGAGTCCGGAGATCAGCGGGACCTAACCCTTTTCTATGTTTTACACTAATTTTAATATTTTTGAACCAAAATTGTAATACTATATATTAATATATTATAAAACTATTATTATTTTAAACAATAATAAAAACAACAGTTCAACAGCATACTCGGTTACTACATTTCAGGTGTCCAACTACCTATGAAAGCACCTAAGTGATTTATAGTGATATAGCTAATATCGAACTTTATTGAAATTTTTTCAGCCTTGAAACTAATTAAGCATAGTAACTTATATATCATAAATATGAATTTAATAAGATTGTAGGCAAATAGAATTAAACACAGTTACAATTCCATCAACGCATTTTACCATCGCGAAAACGATCAGTTACATATAAAATATTACGTGAAAACAATTCCTATCCAATGACCGTAATACTGTACTGAAATATCGTCCACTAAGTAAATCCTATAGGGACCATATAGGTATATGCTATATTATTATAAAAAAAAAATGTTAAATATTAAATATATTAAACACGTGTGTGCATAAAGTAAGGTAATGTCATAGAGATTTCGTGCAATATTAATCAAATTTATTAACTATTAAGTACATTGTATAATATACATTATCGAATAATTAATTTGATACGTAGAACGTTTTCACCTGAACCCACCCGACAAGTTATTATAAGTATAAAAATAAAATTTTGGTTTTGTTCATTTCCCATTTGCGTCATTAACGTTATTTTTCGTTTGATATAATATAATAACTGTCTTTTATTCAATTTTATTTTGTATAATTAGGCTTGCAAAGTTAGTGGAATATGTACTGTTGTAAATCATCAACGTATTATTTTTGAGCGAATTATTATTGTTTTTATTATTATTATTATGTTTTAAATGGCAGAAATGAATATTAGTTACATTCAATTTATTTGTTATTTTAATATCTGGTTTAATAGATAGAATGGTTCATAGTTAATTTTAAAAATAAAACAGTGGAAAAACTGTTTAGATTTAAGTATTGATTGTTAAAATGTTGTTAAATAAACTTTTTGTTTTAAAACTTAATTATAAATTGCCTTGGTCTATGTTTGGTCTTTGGAACAATTAAAGGTTTTCAAATATTTTTAGGTGGAATCGATCCTGAAAGAACCTTCGGCATTCAGTTAGGATGTGTTATTGTCAGCCTGATATCGGTATGCCTTAGGCTTTTCGTGTATGGGTGCTTCAGCTTCACCCTTGGCCAATGGCCATCAGGTATTATATCGGTAGCTATGGGCTGATTGGTCGGTATGTCTTTTTCGTTGACAATTTTGGGTAATCTCTGTTTTATTTTCGGCTTAAGTGTAGCCATCTGTTCTTAATTCAGTGTAGTTTAGTGATTTGCTCATTCCAAACCATGTGCCGTGTACCTATTTCATATTTTTATAGCGTTTTTTGAATTATTTAATGGAATTTTATCAAACATTTTTGTGTTTTTGTTATTTTTTTGTAACTATTTTGACATATTTGTTGGCGATTTCATTACCTTTAATGCCAGTGTGACTTGTGCTCTATATAAGTAAAATATGATTTTGGCTAATTATGGTTTACTCGAGTTTATTTTGTATGATAAATATCATCCGGGCTTGTATTGTTTTTTATATTGTTTAATGTTTATTGTACTTGAAAAATCGATCAGAATGACGTAATTTAAAGGTACATCTTTGATAAATAATTGTATTACTTATAAAAAGCTGTGATTTCTTCTGTGCAAATTGGGCACTTATTTAATTGCTTGTACGTTCTATTATTTTTATTTTGGAATACTAATGCGATACCTAATTTTTCCTCAGCTGACCTCTTTGTAGTCTTCTTATATGCTGATTGAATGTATTTAAATATTTTTGGTGTCAAATGCTGTTTTTTATGAAAGTTAAGTTTAGTATTTATTTCGTAGTTGCTTGACCAGCTAGGCTTCAATTTAATAGCTCTGTATTCTCTATGTGTTATTTTAGAGACGTATAGTTATTTTTCTTTCATGTTTTATTTATTTATTTTTTTTTTTTGTGACTTGTATGTGATAATCTCAGATCTGCAAACTCGCCTATATACGCATAAAATAGAATAAGTATTAAAAAAAAAAAATAATATATGTTGGAGGTTTATTTTAACTACAATGGCAAACGCAACAAAAGTAGTTAGTAAAAAAAATCGTCACCCAATGACAATCGTGTACCTATACAGAAATAGTGAATGTCATATGTGTCCTACGTATATACGAGGTTAGATTTATGTACCTCTGCAGTGCCTTTTAGATTAAGTATTATATTAATCGTCTTCAAATAAATGGGGTTGTATATGGACATATGGTTGTATGGCATGTATTTTTCTCTTTTACTTTCGTATTGTGGGAGACCATATATACGTTTACAGCCGACGGGTTTGTCGGTATAAAAGAACATTATAATAATATGTTGGACGTACCTATGTAGGTTTTGAGAAAAAAAAATTTGATTCGCCTTGCCTGGGTTTATTTCTATTACATTTAATCTTCTGAACCCTCGCGGAACGACGGCGACGCCGTACTCGTATAACGGCCAACCCCTTTTTCTAGGTCGAAATGCCATATATATATTTATAAACAGTGTGAACACTTATTTTGTGGTGCATTAAATGCAAAAATGATCAGGTTAGGGTCGGGAAATCGCAAAGGGTTTTGGTTCTATATCGGATTTAGGTACGAGTTTTTTTTGTTATTATTATTTTTTTTTTTATTCCCATAACAGTTTTTCTTGATTTGGAATTTTTTTTTTTCATTAAACATACCTCTAAGTCCTTTGAGACAACCTGAAACGTCCCATTTCGTCCAATCGTTTTTTTATATATATTACAGTTTTTGCGTACAGAATATAAATACAAACAATAACTTATGTGTATATATTGCAGGCGTTGAAGAAATCTCATTTTTTTATGTCACGTAACTATAAAAAATATATTCACCATAACCGTCTGGTTTGAATTTACTAATTTAGTTTACTTAAATGTATAGAACTGCGGCGGTAGCACGACTATGATTTTTTCCATTTTGTAATGTATAAATATTATATTTTAGGTTAGATTGTTTGTGTTTCATTTCGACTAACACAATGTTGGACTGCGAGGAAACTGAAAAAAAAAAAAACTATTTAAACCATATCTAAAGATTGGAAATTTAACTCAGATTTATTTATTTTTAAGAGTTTTTTTTTCTATTTAACCGTGAACCATGAACCAGTGCAGGAATTATTGTGGCATGCAATATATATTTTTCAATCAAAATCTCGACCCTTTATAGGGAAACCTAGTCTTGAGAATCATTTTACGAATAAAATGATAAATCATTCTCTTCAAGATTTACAAAGATTCGCCTCTTCGTTGGCCTTCTTACATCCTGTATATTTTACTTGTATATAGATAGTTGTATTTTTATATAATATAATTGTTTAGGTGAACGCAAATGAAATAACAATTATTCAAGTCTTATAAATACGTGTAATAAAAATACGTTTATAAAATGTGTTTAAAAATATTATATTGTTATAGGTACTTGTTAGTCTATAATTTGGAGTGTATACCTTATTGTATGAATTTAAAAATGTGTGCAGCTTTTTACACAAATTAATTTTTATTTTCAAGAAATTGTTCATAATTTCGATCTCCTACACACTTATAGTTTGACTATTAAAAAAAGTGTGTTAAACGATTCATTTTTAATAAGTTATGCTTTCATTGTGTAAATATAGGAAATTAATTTATCTTAGGTTAGGTTTAACCATCTATATTATGCTGTAATAAGTAATAACCGATACCTATTATATAACGGAAAAATTATAATTTATTATTGTGAACAGAATAAATATTTACGCATAATCAGTTTTTTTCACGTTGCAAAATTATGTATTTTCAAAACTAATATCATTACGGGACGTCATTTTTAGGAAGGGGATCTAGATTATTAAGCTCATTTAATACGGGGAGAAATATGAAAAAAAAAAAAAAATGAATGGCTTAGCGTTAATCAAAACACGACGAGGCTTATTATTCGTATAGGGGACACGGACGCGGATTAACCAAACAAGACTCAACGGTGCGGTGCATTATTTAAAATTTGTTTCTGACCAAATAACCTATCGATTTAGTCTAAAAGGAAGTATTAAGCTTCCGGGATTAAACATGCACAATACATTTCAACAAATGTTGCGAAACAAACACGTCCGTTGATCAGATTTAGAAGGCTTAAAAAAAAATCGGTATACGTTCAGCGCAGTGGACATCATTATTATTTATAAAACATAAACACACAACCGTTAAAAATAATACCCCGTTTATTTCAAATTTTTACCATATATATCTTAAATATTATTTGAAAGTCTTATAAATGGCATTAGTTTTTTATAACGGTTGTAACGATATACAAAAAACAATATACATGCAGGCAGCCGCGTTGTAATAACGGTAGTAAATATATAGCATTATGCCCATAACTTATTCACATCCTTTTGTAACCCTATACTTAAATATTATACACCTATACACGTATAGTTATATTGTCATATTATTATTCTTGTTTTTTGTTTTGCTTTTAAGTCGCGTGCTTACAATTCGAAATTACATTACGCGCTTGCGTATAGGTACAATACATTATACTAAAATAGTATTATGTTTTTTATCGTTTGTCGAGCGTGTACCTACTACTATATAATGCGCCCTGCTTATAATACACATATATATGAGGTACCTATGTATGTGTATAATATCCGTGTACGTATAAGTGTACAAAAGAATTGGTGAATATTTGATTACTCATTAACCGCGTGTGTGTTATAATATTATGTAAAACACATTATTGAATTGTGAAAACCGACTTCTCTCCGATATTTCAATATTAATGTAAATATATGTGTATATATATATATATTATTATATAATATATACACACACACATGCCGGTGTATACATTGAATGGTATTGCAGTGTGGCGCCGTATTCAAATGTCGGAAAGTGTGGTTTTATGTATGGTAAAAACTTCACCGTATAAATCCGAATGCTACTCGTATATTAATATTTCTTCAACTTATATACCATCGTATTATATTAGATACTGCATAATCGCAAACAGACAGACAGTCGGCCCAAACATTTATTTCCTATTCAAATAATATATACATCGGAAACTTCGGTATATAAAAAGAGACGTGCTTGTATTTATTTATCCTATCATTTCAAACCATTAGTCTGTATCGTTTCATAAAAGCCATTTAAATTGACTCGGCGTTCCGAAACTTTACGACGGTATATACAATATACAGGGTTATGACGCCGTGGAACTCAGTTGCAGTATATATTATTATTAATATTTATTGTCTTGTTTTTCATTTATTTATTTCTTATGTGAGTATGCGTATACACTACCATTTGTCAACTATAGTAAAACGAATAAGAATATGTAAAATATATATATATATATAACTAACAACAATAAAAGCGACAATGCTACATCCAATCGTATATGATGTGTGTATATAATAACAACCTAATATGTTTATGTAGTATTGTGGGCACTTGTTGTATTATATGAAAACCAAAATGGAATACAATACTAACCGTTTGTACAAAACACGATATGCTCCAATCAAGTGTGATGATCATTCGGTGATGGTCCGTAATGTCCGGTGGAACAACAGAATGAACTAGACGTGTGTGATGGTGTTAGTGAGGCTATTTCATTATGATATATACTATACCTCGTATAATACGTTTATGTTATAGTCATTTAAATAGAATATAAAGGCAAAAACCCATAGGCTATATGGTATCGAGATCATCATTACGCGTGATGTCATTGAATGATGCTGGGAAAATGACGTAACTCACTGTCGCCGAATTATACTGTATTTTGTAGATTACATATTTTTTTATCTCAAAAATGTTTCCTTAGATGTTCGTATATTCGTATATTATGGTGATGGCAGCATTATTGTTATGAACAGTTCCCAACCCGTTCCTGATTTTTGAACTAGGGAGAAAAAAGGTACATATATTATGGTGATAATGTTTTATATCAAGTTATTTTGCATTCTGAACGGAACAAAGTGGCGTACTTGTACATAAAGGTACGAATATAGTTTTTACATAAAGCTTTACTCGGCTAGCACTATTTTAAAGACAATAGTAAACTCTCTCGATTTGTATCGTGAAGTAAAATGCATCAATGTAATGTAAAGAAATGTTTCGTCAAAGGTTTTGACAAAAGTTGACCATTTTGGGCGTGCACAGGTCACGTGTCACGCACCGAGTTAATTTTTGAAAAAAACCACCCTTATCTGGTTGTTTATGTTGCTAAAATGCTGCCTCATACCCCGGCACCCCCCCCCCCCTCCCCACCACCACCTAACTGGACCCCGGAGCTGTTACTGTGCACGCACCGTGCACAGCACACACTTCGACAGCCGGCGACTGACTACTGCCCGCAGCGCCCGTTACAGCGATTCCAATAATAAGAAGTATACGACAACAGTCGCAAAAAATGTGTGTGCGTGCTCAAGCTATATATGGTGTATACTGTGTAGATAAAATTTGTTTATAATTGAACCGCTAAAGTTTCAAACAAGTTCCGATAACAAAACGCACTTACGATGTGTTGGCGGGTGCCTGGTAGTCGCTACGTTTATATATAACGGCAGTCGATTCTTATCGCCATTGGCGCATCGTATTTTCTTCTATTGCGGTGTGCGATTTATAGTAACCATTTATATATATATATATATATATATACAACTATTATACACAGTCATATAAAGTGTTCATATAATCGATGGTTTTAATGGTCCCTGCGTATACGAGTCGGCGCTCGGCTAAGTCATTTTGTGTACACATATACCTATAAAGGTAACGCATATACCTACCGTTTATAATATACCTTTATAGTATATTGTAGGTATATCAATGGGATATGTGTTGTATTGTGTAATATTTATAGGTATCACCCCATCTATTACACTAGAGGCTAAATTATAGCATACCTACACTAGGTGTGTACCCTATATACATAGGTACTATTTGTGTATAAACCGTAAATAAGTACGAGTATAATATAAAATAATATATTTAAGAACCATTATATTTTTGTATAAAAAAAAAATACAATCGTTTTTCCAAGCGAGTCCAATAAAACAAGCACACGGGATGGAGATGTTGTATAGGTGTAGCAGTGTAGGTAGTGTAATAACCCTCTCCCCCTAATAACCGTACTTAAACTATACATAACTTCGTGTGTTCCAATAAAATAACCAAGCTATCCATATAATTATTAGTACCAACATTTAGTAAATAAAGACGCACATGATACATGATGCGGTATATTATTTGTGATGTGTTATAAGCTAATAACTATTGAAGATATTATTATTTCTTGTAATTTTCGTTCTTTCTAGAACTGAAAATGGTTTTAGTCTTCTACTTCTGTAGTTTTTTCATAATTCTATTTTTTTTATGATATATTAAGGTAAATGATGGACAATTTTGACGCGATCTGTTGTAAGGGATTCTTCATATCGGACTGCGGGCATCAATTCCATATTAGGCTTTTCATGTACATCGTGCATAAATGCATAATTTAGCATCTTAGGTAATAATAATCTAACACCAAGGCATAAAAAATAAAAATGTATATTAATTATTATGTTATGTGTGTAAAATGTACGCGAATGGGGTCGTAAAAAATAAAATCTTTCGATGGCGATTATACCAACGAATACGTTTTACTATATTGCCCCATACGACTGCGGGAAAATAGCTTTCGTCTGCTATGATGCCTAATAATATTATATTATTTATATTTACGAGCTGCGAAACATCAAAAGTTTTTTCCGTCGTTCCGTTGTTCTTACGGTCTTGTGTATAGCCAGTGCTTTACGGCCGCGTTGAAATCCAAACCGCAGAATTTATGCGCCGTCTCCAAAAATAACATTACTTTCATCTCTTTTAATGCGGTTAAAAACGCACGCACGCACACACACATTCGCGCACACGACTTGTCGTCAACAACTAATTATCTTTATATTATATACGCAGCCTGTCCCACGGAATGGGCCCCGCGTATGTGTATATTTATATTTTAACGAGCCAATTTCGAATGTAACCAGTTGATATTTAGACGCTTTGGCTATAACAGAGATTAGCTCTATACATTTAATAGTGCAATTAATTGGATAAGTTTTATTTTTACGACTGTAACGTGTATAACGTCAACATTAATCTCGGAACGAAAAAGATTACGGTTATCCTACAATAAAATATAACTATTAATTACTTTGAAACTTTATTCGAGCTTTGGTCTAGAAATAATTATAAAAATGTTTGTAAGAATATAAAAAAGAATGATATTAGCTCGTTTTATTATTACGAAATTCAATAGGTTCTTATAACTACTGGTATTAATGTTTTTAATTGAACACGTAAAGGTACTTCCGAATAAAAACCATATATAATAATTGTTTTTCTAGTTGACTGATGTATAATTAAAAACTTATTAAATTTCATGAATTTACATTTTTAATGTATTTATTCACGGTGTAATGACTGAAAAAGAAATTATAAGTACAATGATGTTTAATAATGAGGATATAATATTACTATAATAATTATATTTTTACTAATACAGCACTGTATGTCTGTATACATAAATTATGAACAAAAAATCTAGATTTTAATTATTAGGTACCCGAAGTTTATTTTTCTATATATATAGGTCCTTTTGTAGGTATAATAATCATTAATAATGTATTATACCTATTATGGCACTGATACATTATTTATAAATTCGACAAAAGAGGTTTTATTTTCTGTTTTATTCATATATAGGTAGGAATTTATACCGTTATTAATTTTTCAAAGTTTTTAATGCCATCGTGTTTTAAATAAAATAAATCGCTCTAATATTATATTGGTTGTTTGTATAGATGTTTTTAAAATATTGCTTAGATTCGCACATTTTACTTTGTATATTGTACTATACAAATTGTATATTACGAATATAAATTATAATCCATACCGTGCGTAATGTACTTAAATATTAAATGTAATATTTTTATATTATTACTGTTTTATTCAATATTGTTTTATCATAATTACCTATAATATTATGAATTTTGTTTTTTTCCTTTAGCGAATACAATATGATCATATCATACGATATACCTACACCATAAGAATATATATGATTTATTATCTATATATTCGTCCTTATAAACTGCAGACCGACCTACCACCTGCACCATATATCGATCGAGAGTCGAGACCAGTGATCGTTGAACTATTACGTGAGTAGGTAAGTGAAAAGTGATACTTAGCGTCCGTATATTTATGTATTTATATATTCAATTTATCATCGTGTTTACATTGCATATTATTATAATATTATATTGAGAAAAAAAAAACGTAAAACGTCTTTAAAATCTGTCTATTATCTTACTCGCCGTATGTGAATTTATGGGTAGGTACATAATGTAATATTATAATGCCTCTCCCCACACGTAGGTATCCCTATGGCGATTGTCTGTCGATGACAAAACTAGTTCCTTTGTCTCACAAACTGCCGGTTCTCGTATAACGTTCCGTGTTATCCCGGGCAATTATAATGACTTCCAGCGGATTATGATGCATCACGTGAAAAATAATATGCATTAGACCAGATCTCGAGTGGTACTTTCTCATGTTTCACCGACTTCCCCTTCGGGTATATATACGCTATGTAATATAAAGGTGGTGTTCACACGAGAAACAAAGCAAACCCCTATTGATTTTTATTTTTCATTTTTTTTTCCTCTCGTATAGAAGTAACATTGTTCGGGTCCTATTAAACGCTGACTTTCACACACACGCCCCCTCGAAATTGACCACACGTATACAATATAAAGGTACTTGTTACATACGTAACCGTTTTCAGGTCCTTCTCGACGAATGGGTCCCGTTTCGGTATAAGTGCGTGATATGCCCGTATTATGTTCTGTAATAAAAACGAGCGAGAAAACTTCAGAAACACACAACTCTAGCACACAGCTGGCCACATATATATAACGGCCAAACGATATAGGAAAACATAACACTAGAACTTCCTACTAGTTTTATCCATCGTCGACCATAGACTTGAGACATGAACGCGCCTTTGTTGTATCATATATTATAGTTTCCGGTATATATAGGTAGGAATAGTAATATATCATAGTTAGGTATATCCGTATATAATAAAATATATGTATAATATATTATAGGTAGTGTAAATATATATGTGTATACAGACGGGTACGCACACGAGATCGGTTCAAACCGTTCGAAACGAATTCGACAAACTTTGTTTAAGTTACTTGCGGCGTGGTGCAGAATCAATTCGAATAACTTAGGTCTCAGTTTAACCTCAAGAACGTTTCATCATAAATCTCGCTGGGAAACGTATTCTACAGCGGGCTAGTGTTTTCTGAGTAAGGGGTGGCGCATCTGTTTATTTACGTGTTTCCGCGACCGCGTGCTCGCTGCGTGTGTGTGACGCGCGCACTCGGAATTTCGTACAATATAATAATCAATTTGATTCGGCGAGCGTTGTAAAGTTTCACAGACAGAAGTATAGGTTTATTCTGGTCTTATACAAACACACACACACACACACTATACTATAACGATCGTCCGAAAGAAAAAAAAAAGTTTGGCTTCCTAATTTCTAAACCGAGTGTGCTTTGCCCCTCTCCCCGGCGACCCGCGAATCGCACACGACGACGTGCCGTTGAATACACGCTTTACGTGGGTTACTTGTAAGATTTCTTCTCGTCGCCCTTTACATTTGTCCGCCACCGCTGCCTCATTACCGCCATCCCTCCTAAACCCGTCGCGTCCTTCCCGATGGTCGCGGTGACGGGCACACTGCGTGGGGCTTCTGCTGACGTCCGCACATGCACAACTATATATACGTGAGGGGGTAAATGACCCTGGGCTCTCATTATTATATGTATTATTGGGTTAACGATACACACGAGCAGGAGCCCCCGTATATATATATATATAGTTGCTGAGCCCCAGCTGTAAATTGAATCAAAGCCCCGGGAACCCATATGGCGCGCAGGAAATTAATATTGTTCGTGGAAAAAAAATATAATTTATATATATGAATACCTATATACACCGGTCGCGAGTGAATTGTGTTATAATAAAGGACAAGAGTTTTTTTTTCGACTCTGCTATACATATTATTATTATAAAATGACGTATATACATCACCGCACATATAGCGTACAGTGTATATATATTGTATGCTCGCGAGTGCGTGTGTGTATAGATTCTAATTATTTGAACGTGATTTATCTCTATTAGGCTGACGGTGGGAGTCCTGCCGACGACGAGGAGAGACCTCTAAATGATTGACGAGACGATTTTCATCACAGCTATTATACTATTATATTGTACACCGGCTACACTTACCACCTTGACTAATCCATTGTTTCATTAAAAATATAATAATAACAGTAATAACGAAACAGATATAAATTTAAACGGAATACCTTATGTGAGACGCATATACCATGGTAGGTAAAACATTGCATACTTCCGATTTGTGCGCCTCGTAGAAAAACAATAGGCACCCCGTCCTTATTATTAGTGTCATTGTGATCTGCTGTGGGTCATGTCGTTTCGAACATGGACGACAAACACGAGCCGCGCGATACATTGATACCATCGTATAGGTACATATAGGTAGGTTGGCTCATAGGTGTGTGTGTGTGCATGTGTACATTTTTATTCTGTGCACCTGAGAAACCACCCAGTCATTTTCCAAGCATTTCCGCCCGAAAATGTTTACATAATATTTTTACGAGCTCGCGAGAAAGGCAAATATTTACCAGGCAACCCAAACACCATTTTTTTACAAGCCCATTATCCATTTGGCTTTTTTCTTTCTTTCTTATTTTTTTCGGTGTGTATGTGTGTGTGTGTGTGTGCGCGCATTCACGTTTTCTTTCTTTAGTATATAAAAATTAAAATATTCTAGCAGCACTCGGTTTTATCGTTTTATGTATACATGGCGCGCACATAAAGGTTTCTGAGGTGGTTTTTTTTTCTAGTGTTTTTCAGAACATTCATTATTTAAAAGGTTTTTGTACCAACCTAAACGGACCGATTTCGGGAGTGTAAAAGTTCTATACATACTTGCACAATAGTTTTGACTTAGCGTTAAACGAAAGTGATGGACGATACTCTTGATGTACGAAAACATATTCTGTATACATGTATGGGAAAAACGTGAGTTCAATTGAAACACATCGTACATCCATTATTTATAGAAGTAACTAATATAGTTAGAATAACCTTAGTGTTCGCGTTCTATCTGATGGTCATAAGCAATTTTCATCTTCATGAAAGTTGTCTGTCCAAAAATATGTGCTTCGATAAAGTTTTTATTATTATTAATTTCATTTTTATACCCATTTGTGTTTTAATTTTAGTAGATACAAATTACTTATTCCATGAATAAAATCTGAAAAAGTATCGCGTACCTAAAAATTAATCAAATGTACAAGTGTGTCGTATTCAAGAATAATATAGAAAGTTAAATTCTTATTTTGACTATAAAATCATTAAATTAATTTTACGATACCTACAAACCTACATACTTATCTATGTTTTGAACAAATAATTAACATTCATTGTATGAAAATTCGTGTTAATAAAATGATACAAAAAGTGTACATAATATTTTTACCTCTTTGTTACTATTTCACAATACTATAATTATTCTACTACACACGTGAACATGTAATTTAAACAAAAAGTTATTCTCGCCAACAAATGTTTAGTACAAATAAGATAATTAATTATAAATTATCGTTATGGTACATATTTATGTTGCGGGCTTTTATTTAAATGACAAAAAAGTTATTACATTCGAAAAAAAAATCTGACAACATTTTTGGATTCCCTCATTAATAATTAATTTTAATCGTTATATCGTTAGAGTGCATTTACTATAACCTAAATTGTAATAATTGTCAACTGTATATTATCTCAGTAAATTATACAGTTCAAACAAATGTTAAAAACTGGTTAATAACACATTTTAAATGAAAGATAGTATTTTTTAGTATGTACTCGTATACAGTATATAATATTTTGACATTTCGTTTTAAATTTTAATATTTCTCTTATATGTATTTTTGTTGGCCTATTGCTGTTAACCTTTTACAGTATTTATGAACATGTTATTCTAAAATGTAATATCTAATTACAGTATAACACAATTTACTTGTTTACCTATACGTATAAAATACATTTAAACTGATATTAAAAGAAATGTAGGTACCAATAAAATAAATAACTTCATACATAATGAGTACTAAATTCAGATTTACACTTGTACTTAATTTCATAATCAATTGTATCATTTAAAATAGTTGAACCGTACAAAAGAATTGACATCCTGTAATTTAAAATGTATTACTATTTATATTATACCTATTATGATCGTTCAAAAGTAATAACAATATAATGCACCTACATATTTTGTATTACCCGATTGAAATCTGCTAAAAGAATCATTGAAGTTTTCTATTCGTTTATTCTTATAAAAATTTCTAGCCAGGCATAAATTAACGTTAGGAAATGTGTGTTCTAAAAAAAAATCATGATTTCTTCTCTCTAAAATTATTAACCAAGTACTTACTTAATACTTCCTTGATATTTTATACTTGCATTTTTCATTTGTTGATTTATTAGATATTTTATAAATTAAAAAAATGTTACAAATATGAAATAATTAATTAATGATCTATAACTATAATTATTTATTTTTATTAATTGATCTGACAATAGCGTGAGTTAAAAAAAACTTTAAGTAACATTTTACTTATACACATAATATATTTAATCTTTATTTTAAGTTTAACTATTATTATTATTGCACACGCAATTCTTATGTAACCATATAATCATTCAAATAAATAAGTACTTCAATCGAAAAATTATTATACATTGAAACTTTTAACCATTATAATTATAATATTTTTAAAAATAGAAATAATTTGCATTGTAATTTCATTTAATATACTACTGTAAGTTATTTGATTAGCTAAATTGTTATCCTATTTATTATTACGTAAAAATGTCGGTTAATAATTTAGTCATTATAAATTATATTTATAAGGAAATAGTAAAAAAACAATTTTAATTGCCTATCAAGTGTTCAATGTAACTTTATACATTTTAATTTATTTTTAATTTAACAGTTTATGATTTTCAACCAAAACATCGTTAACTAATATTTTAGCTATTTTTTGTTAGGTTAGGATTATTTGTTGTTGTTTTCTGTCTATGGGTAATAATTATTAATATGTATATTGTAAGTCATTTACTGTACTAGATTCCATTGAAACGCATATTAAACGAGCTTACATAAAAATCATTTCATATAATTTATATACCTATACTTCACCACAAAATAATTAAATGCGTTAATTACTTGTTTTTCACATAAGTCATGTTTCAAATATTTAGAAGAATTATGTACCTATGTAATTTTGATAACTATAATTTCATCTTATATGTATATATATATCAAGGTTGAGCCTATTGCTGGTTTTAATGATATAAAGATAATTATATACACGGTTATGATAATATAGTATTTACTATTTATTTTTTCTGTATTCATATAACTGTATTAATTAAGGTTAGGCTTGATTAACACAAATTTGAATTTCAAATACTCACATTATAATCGATTTTCCAAAAGAAAAATAATATTTCATTCATATATAAATATATATTTTTTTTTTATTTCTTAAATAACAATAATCATTTATTTATTTTTAAGCATTTATGCATAAGAGTTTATGCGCCATAAAAATATTTAGAAAATACCAAGTATTGTGACCACGTGTGGATCTTCGTTTGGCTTTACTTACCTCTACGAATTGTGTATATTGCTTTATTAAATTTGAAATTAACAATATTATCAATTATCACATTTGAAAAAAGATTCCTAGGTGAACATGTCATAATTACATAATCATTTAATAAATAACTGGTGTGTTGTAACCATATAAATGCGTCTTAGGTATAAACAATTATTTTGTTTGATATTTTTCAATTATTACAATACAAAATACAAATTAATGTTCAATATTTCTTGATGTAGAAAGCTTATTGAGCGGTAATTCAATTTATGTATAGACAGTTGTTATTCCTATGTAAGATATCCGTCCAGTTTGTTACACGTGTTTTTTAAAAATTTCTTTCCAAAATATTCTTCCATCTGTCAAAGCTTTGATTTATGTGCTCCTCAGTTTCTCCATAATAACTATTCATCCGGTTTTACTGTGTCGGACTTGGCAGGGTCCAGCCTATACTATACAAACAATAAAGGCGGCCCTGCCTTGACCACAGGTGCAAATAATTGAGAGCTAGTCGAGCTAGAGAAGAGCTCAGACGGCGAAATATTTTTTTTGTGCTTCAAATAATATGATGGCGTATTATTAGTAAGAGATGGAAAAATCATTATAGTTATATTCGTTTTTTTTAAATAGCTACCTACGATATATATAGGTTGGTTCTTTATAAATTATACATTGTTTCAATGTAGTTTTTTGTGGTACTTATTGTTAAGTAAAAACTAGTTATTAAATAAAGTTACTTATAATCGTGCTGATACCTGTACCGTACTACCATAAGTACCATAGGGTTATAATTTATCACGTCAAATATGAACGTATAATTATTTTAATTATAATATAATAATAATTATGATAATATAATTCAACATTAGTCTATTTTAAGCGAACTTTATTTATATATTTTGCATTAGTATTACTTATACCTTTTATTATTAACTTTCAAAATCAAAAATTAATTATTTTCATAATTTAATATAATAAATTATTATTAATAATAATAATAATAAAATAATAATTTTTACAAGTTTTAAAATATCAAGTATCATTCCTGCGTGATACGAGTACAATATTATATACTGTACCATGTATCTTATTTTGTCAAAAGATGCAAAAGATACTAATTACTATTATTATAAAAATGTATACTGAATAGTACCTACAAATTTGATTTAGATTTGTAGAACACTCAAAATAAATGTAATAATGTTATTAATTGTAATTTAAATGATTTAACAACGTTAAGTTCAATTAAAGTGTTCATATGACCGTATTGAGGTACCCATACACTCACAAAAAATAAGAATTAAACAGGAATTTCCGTTTTTGTAAAATATGAATTCGCTATCTGGATATGAGTGTAAATCGTCTCACATGAAATAGAAAATAAAATCCAAAGTGGTGTCATAAGTCATGACCTAGTTACAGTTTTATAATTTGAATTGATATATTGTATTAACTATTTTTTAATATTTATGAGCTTATGACTTCGTAAGTATTTTTATGTATTGGCAGTAGGTATAGATAACAGTTACTTAATAAAATTCAATAAATTGGAAATATAAAATATGGAGCAAGTATCAATGGTGTTTTGTATCTTGGATCTTTTCTACATCATTCACAAAGTATCTTGTATCTTGATACACTAAATGCATAGGTATATCAATAATCAATATATTATGATATATTTTTTTTAATACCTATCATTCCCAACTATATCATATATCAAATTTACTATTAAAGTATTCATTTGGAGCACATATACAATATTAGAACCAATGAATAATAATATTATCATAATATTCGTATCTAATGGTGGTATCTCTTGATGTTTATTATTATGGTATAAATCATTAATTAATAATTAATAGAAGTCCATTTTATCTTTTCGTAATGTATTCAACCAAATCGTAAAAAAATATGGGCTGCTTTATTCAAATTATTCTTTATACTGGATCGGCGAATTTAAATTTGTGTACGCCTATGCACGAACGTTGATAATTTTCACAACTTTGTTATTGACTTTGAAAAATATTTATTTTTTTCATAATTTAGTAATAATAGAGTCTTACTGTAAGCTAATAATTATTATTTATTACCATTTAATTAAAATAGTTTATCGTTTATCTTTGAAGACCGCCGATGGACGGTACGCTCTAAACATTGTACCTATGTCACAAAATATATAATTGAAGTATTGCAAAGGAGTCCGTTATCAACACGTAGATATTTCATAGTCAACCAACAAAGTAGGCACTCAAATAAAGTCAACTATACAGTACTATTATGAAGAAACTGAATTAAAAATATTGTTCAAGATGCTTGCAGACGCTACCCCATTATACTACAATAAAATTGCTGTCTCTGCCCAGTGGCGTGGCGTGGAATTATCAGTGGTGTAAGCAGTCACGAAAAATTGTACCCACCTATACTTTTAATTTATTTTTACTACCCCTAGAAAGCTAGCAATTTTTGTATGGTTTTTATTTTACAAAAATGATATTATAACTACATACTTTATGATTTAATCGACCACCCCTACCCTAAAATGTATCATAACAATTTTCGGTAATTTTCTCAAATTAAATAATTTTATATTTTAATTATTAATAAACAAACTACCAAGATAACAAAAGCCGTGTATATCGAAACTCGACGACAGTTCCAGCACTCGGCAGTAGCGCAGTGTCGTACCAACAAAATAAGTAAACTAAATAAAATGTTGTATGACATCAATTAAAATCATCATGGTTGGTCATATAACGCTTTTGAAAATCGCTTATACGTCAGTACCACCACTTTATAAGTATCCATTAACTAATTCTAATGCAATTATTTTTAAACTATGAACTGTATTAGTCCCATATACAAAATAGGAAAGGGAATTCGAATCGCTTACACGCTATCTCGTCGACGTATATTTATCATATTTATAGAAAACGCATTGTTGAACTGCGGTTCATCGTGCATGTGCGAGGTTCGGGGGACATTTTATCGAGTATTACAGTGATAATCGGCTTGTCATCAATCGACGGCCGAAACCACCAATGTTATTTTTAGATTTCTGACAAATAACAATAATAAATAAAATAATTATTTTATTTTATCATTATTAGTTATTACAATTTAATCATTAATTTTAAAAATATACCTATAGTAGTTTACAACTGAAATTGTAAGCAACGCTTACACTGCTTATATGTAAGCCACGCCACTGTCTCTGCCTCATATAATCATTTTATGTCACATTGCTATATTCATGTACTTATACAATACGATATAATGGGACATTCATAACACTTTCAAGTCATAAAGTTATAACACCTAGCCAAGAACAGCGGCTAACTGTCCTGTAGGGCAGTAAGTCACTGGACCAGTCCTCCCTTGAGGTTGTATTTGCCAAGCTAATGAGCCCCCCTCCAAAAAAAAAAAGTAAAAATAAAAATACAGTCTCTAGGACAAGTTTTTCGTTGACTGTAGGTCTCTCTAAACAGTTACTGACTAGCTAAACCGTTTAAATATAATTTTTTTTTCAAGTATCGATTATCGCTTTTGATCCGTTTTGAAACACCAAAGTGTAAGTATCCATATAAAATGTATATGTATTATATAACCGTAGCCCTGATATATCTAAATGTTCAGAGGTTAAAGTGGGGAAAAATTCCAGAGGGGACTGATGTCTCCATAAAGTTTTAAGCGTTCCATATATAATTTTAGGTATAATGTCTAATATATAAAATCCTAATTTGTTAAAGGGGACGCTTTTTAACCGCCGTCAGAGGTAAGGGGACTGAGTCCTCCTGCGTCCCCCTCCACTTTAACCCCTGTAAATGTTGACTATTTTATGATGAATTCTGTTTTTGAAATAGGTAGGTACTAAGGTACTATAATATGTTAATATAGGTACATAATGTAGCCTGTACCTATAATTAAAATTAAATTATTGATTTTTGTTTTTGTGGTAAGCGTAAAGTAAATATAACATGCGGCTAAACACAACTAAATACAAGTGGTTTTGTACGTCATATATTAAATTATATTATATTTAGACCAAAGGTTATTACCAACAAACGAATAAGCAATTATTTATTCTCGTAATTATTGCGAACAAGCTGTCGATTGTCATTCGTATATTGGTGCGGAATGTAATGACTCTGAAAATACTAGTTAAGGTTTTAATGCAATTGACTAATACCATTATGCTCGTACATTTAGTCATGGATATTGGATACTTTTGACATATTTACCCACAGTTTACCACAAGCGTGTAATTTCGTGCGTTTCCCAACGACATAACCACTGAAGATATACCTACATTGCAATGTGTTCATTATAACACGTACATATGAATTATATTTCAATGTTCAGCTAACAACTGTCGAATATTTTCGAATTAAACTATGCCCTGGTATAAAAGTCCTCGAGTTTGTATAAATGTTTTATAAACAATTGCAGGGTCGATGGTACTTGTAATTAAAACCGTGAACCTTATATAAAATCGATTCATTAAAATATTCATACCAAGTATGGATTGAATTTTATGCGAATATTTTTCAATACGTTAAACAGTTTTTTTTTTATTCGGGCAACGACGTTATATTCACCCCGGGTTATCAGCGACGGATCTATTTTGTTATTCAAATATAAAATTGTCTCAATCTAAAGACTATACCGTAGGTATCGGAATAACATGTTTTCAATGACGATCACCATTGTATTAATATTAGATACCTACTATTTAGTATTTACCTACCCAACTTGTGGTGAAACATTTGGCACGCTTAAAATAGATAAATCTATATAAAAAAAGACTTACAATAATGTTCAATGATTGAATTATAATACTGTTTCTGTATTCTGTGACATTTTGTGGCAATAACTTGTTTGATACTTTTTTTGTAAATAATGTTGCATATTTACTTACATTTTATGAAATTGGAATATAAAATAAAATCATCGATTAAACTTGTGAGTTGTGATCAAAACTAAATACTCGATAAGTTGTTATTCGTATGTTTGAATTTAAATGGTTTTCCTAGAAATGGTTCGTGTTTTGTTAATAACTATTTGTAGTTTGGAATGATTCAATATTGTGAATAATTTTAATATATATTAATATGTGATATGTTTTATATCAAACAAAACTTGTGTAATTAATTAATCATAAAATCAATACACAGTTACCTAGATTCATTTGTATACGCCAAACAAAATACCTATATAAATTGGCTTGATTTATTTTTGACATGTTTCAGTATTCAGTAAATATAATAATTATAGCTATACATCACAATGACATAATATATATGATATCCTAAACAACAGTTTTTTTTTTTTTTTTATATCACCATATCGTCAAAATATCTTGTTTAGGTTTCAGTAAGTGTAGCCAGAGTAGGCTATATTAAGTTGAATGTGACAAAATTAATGTGGATTGCATGAACACTTAAAATAATCTACACAAGTCTTGTAACACATCAATTGAAAGACTGTATATTAACTTGTTTTTAGATCGTAGGCTAAAAATAAATCATTATTCAAATTCGTGCATTTATTGATAATGTATTATATAATCGTTGAATCAAAATAAATTATACTTAATTAACAATGCATGAAGGCTGTGTTTTTTATACACTGACGATTTTTTAAATAAAATTCATATTAAACGCATAACAAACATGTGGGCTTGGTAGCGACGGTCGGCGGGTATAATTCCCATAAAGTATAATAAAAATAATTGATTTGGTGTTATGTTACAAAGAAAATTTTATTATTACTTATGATTATACAATTTAGTTTTTAGAATTTCGGGATTTGGGCCAAGGTTTGAATTATGTTTTTTCTAAAACTCATAAATGTATTATATTACTATGTTTTAAACTTTTGAACGTATAATAAAAATGTTGAACATGTAAAAAAACTTGTTTGAGATATCTACGACACAAAATTTCGCCTGAATTGATTTTATGGAGAAATTCAAATGTCGATAAAAGTTAATTGATTTTTTTGCCATCACGTTGTTTTGGATTCCGATATTTCGACGGTGTCACACACTATCAATAAAAAAAATAGGTGTGTTCGAAACTATTACAGCTATTGAGCTTACTAAATAATATGATAATCCGCGAAAGAAGTATTATAATACCAGCAATATAGCGTTGGTGACACGATATATTTTATTTTTATTGACTTGGAAATATAACTAGGTATATAACTGTTTACCGTTTAATAAAGAAAACCAAAATTTTGAGTCCTAATTATTATACTGAATTAGATGAAAAAGTACATGTATTATACCAGTTTGGATTATGTGCTTACTGTCTAAATTAATTTTTTTATTTATAGGATATTCCTTGTACATCGCTCGTTCAAACATCCTCTTTACACGTGCGATGTTTACAACGATGTTATCTCTTTTTATCATTCATCTGACTATTTCATTCTTCATTTAACTACTACTATAGTTTTTTTAAATATCTGTTTTAATTTATCTCTAACGCTTAAGTAACGAGTGCACCTATATCATACTGTGCATAGTAAATTTTAAATTTTAATATTATTGTCCAAACAATATTATGGTTGTTATGCTAGTCATTGACCAACATTTCAATAAAAATAAAAAATATAATATAATACCTAAATATATAATAACGAATTCGTATGTAGGACGTTTGAATGCACGACATATTATTGTTATCTATCGTTTGAAAGCAATATTAATAGTTGCAGACGCCCAACACTATTTTACTGCAGTTACTTGTCATTGCTGTTCGTCATAAAATATTAAAATATATTATAACTATTAACCAAGAATAAGAATTCATAAAACATTTAATCATACGAGATATTATAAAAGGCCATAAAAATCGTGATATGCGATAAAAATGACAAAATATTCACAAAAAAACGGTCGACTGACGAGTGTTGACTGTATGTTTGAGAGTTTAGTAACTTGTGTCGAGAAGATAAGAAGTGGACCGTAAAATACGATATGGGTTTTATAAATTCGTTTACCTAAAAATAGTTTACAAATTACTTTTCGAGTAATATTATATTATAGTTGATAAGGTTGAAAATAAAATTACATATTCACATAATATATAAACTAAATATAGAACATTAGAATCATAAAAAAATACCAATTTAAATTTTGTTTGTTGTACCTCAAAATAAAAAATATTAAAATAATGATTCTTTAGTTTATTTATCAGACATGTGGGTATAAAATATAAATATAAACAAAAGCAAGTATAGTGTATTTTTTGAAATACCGCGGTGACGGCGATAAGACTAAATAAAAAACAAGCAGAAAATTAATATACTACCCGGCAGCGTTTTCTCGTATTAGCTACCTAGTTGTAACTTATCTATACAGAATATTTTTGTATACGCGCGACCGATGATCACTTTTCTTTTTATTGATTCGAAATGCTAATTATTTCTGCGTTACCTTTATATATATATTACACAACATCATATACATATATAGTTCAAGTCGTCGCAAGAGCCACTTGTAATTCGTTGAATGTGTGTGTGTGTGTGTAGTTTATAGATTTACCCGACTCGGTCGTTTTGTATTTATGTATATGAATATGCGCGGAAACTTGCCACGGGAATTCGCGTGGGACTAGGAAAAAAAGGAAAAAAATATTTTATTCGCTGCAGATTCCTCGCGAACGGTTGATTTGTAGTGCTATAGACTGTCGGTAGGTATTATTTTATGTTTAATATGCACACACTAGCTCAAACGCATGCACGTGCGTGTGTGTGCAAAGTTACACTACCGCCGCCACCGCTTCCGGGCACGACGAGTGTTCATGTGCAGACTTGACTTCGAGAGGGGTTGGTTCGCGTATAAAACGTGCATAATATAAGAAATCGACGCCTGAATCATAATATTACCTACTCAACATCATTAATATTAGGTACTATCACTGTTACAATTGTCAATCAAACTATACAATAATATTATTATGTCGCGTTTCGATCGATCATTCCGATTTTTGCATTGATCTGCCGACGCGCGTGCAAAGTTACGACACAATATTAACATATTATTAATATTTTTTTCTAGTGCATACGAAATATGAACCTTTTAATATATTATATAGGGTGAGGTCACCGTTTTTACAAGTTTTTTTTTGTTTTGAAAACAGTTGGCTCGTTTGTTTATCATGTGTAATCAGTATTCAATATTCATGTATACAACGAGAATTCTAAAGTTTTGATCGGCTCGGCAGAACGGCAGGATTACATGGAAAAATATTTCTTCTTATAACCCCTCGTGAGTCGTGATGAGAAATAAATAAAGTTTGCATTTTGAATTCTGTACAAAAATGTCTTATACTACAAAAACGATGCGCTATCGCCTCGTAGTAGGTTTAGTTGTTGTAAACTTGTAAAGTGTTAACTTTTTTACGTGCTTAAATTATCGACATTATATAATATTATCGACCCAATTTGTCGAGTATTCTCTTTATAAATATATGTTTTTGATTTGGTATTTAGCAGTAAAATATTTCTCTGATTATACCTATATTGAGTATATACGATGAAAACAAAATATTAATGTTATTATTATGTAGAACAGCTGAGCGCAGCATAAGTGTGTCATCGCGAGTTTTACACTGCGCAGATGAATTTCTATTATATTATTATCTGAAAATAAAATTACACATTTTTTCTTTATAAAACCTTCAGGTAACGTCAGTTGTAGAGCAGAGCTGATTGACGATAAAAAGTTTTTAAGGCGTTTCGAGTGCGTTGTAACGACATTGTCTGTCTGTATGGGAATCGCAAAGTTTATTCCGTGACACACAGCACTCGCTTTTCCCATTTTCAATGGTACTAATAGTAATCATAATAATTTATACGCGTTCGTGTATAGCGCTTAACGATGACAATAAATATGCATAGATGACATTATTTGTATACATCCGCGTGTGGTGTGTGTGTGTGTGTGTATAATATATTAATAAATAATATAATACGAATGGGCGAGTTATTATTGGTCGCTCATATTTACCGAATATATTATTATAACGATGATGCCTGGCCGGACTGGTGTTCCTTTGCGTGGCACCAATGCACAATGGAGCGTCTTCGTTTTCGACGAACGCAAACCAGATAAGAGAAGGCTTAAGATTATATTTTTTCAATGACGTTTTGTAATAGCCATTGCGGACCGATCCAAACGTTTTTCAGTAGTATTAATATATTATTAAGTGTCAAATATCCGTCACATGCGCTTGTTGTTTACGTATTATTTTTATTATTATAAGGGGAAAAATATTGGTGACATTGAGATAATGAACCATACTATAACGAAGCATGATCCACGTACCAACGATGTGCTAACTGTTTTACATAAAAAATAACTGTAACGAGCGTCCCACCGAGGTATGACAGAAAATGCAATAACACAATAACCAACAAAATGTAAGTTAAATGTTAAGTAGAAATAGATTTGTTCAAATGTTACAAATGATTTAATGGCTAATTTTTCTTATTTCTTACGCCGTGTCCTACGCGAATCCGGCGAGTGCGGCGAAAAACAAAACCGTTTGTATTTCGCCGCATCGGTCACACCGCACTATACGGCGGAACAGCATGGTCAGAATACTATATTCGTACGCACTCGCCGGATTCACGTGGGACACGACGTTATTCTTCATTGTCAGCTGCTTTTTTTGTTCAACAAATTAAGAAAAAAAAAAAAACAATACATACATACATAGCAACCCCGGAGTCGACAGCAAAATATTATCATAATAAATAATATTAGTACAATATAACGCAACAATCGCGTCCTTTTTATCGTACTTATATTATTATTAAGCGTTTTGTGTCTCGTACTCCGAGCGACATACAGGTACAGAAGCTGCAGTGGCCATGTTGCCGTTGACGGCCATCGCGGCGTTTCTGACAGCGGCCGTCGTGGCCGACAACGGTGGCCGGACGGTCGTGTACCCGAAATACAAGAGCGGCGGGCTGGTGTGCTACTACGACCGGCGCAACGACGGCGGCGCGTTCTGGTCGTACGCCAACGAACAACAACGCCGGCAGTACGTGTTCCACTGTCCGTCCAGTCTGTCCGCGTGGTGCGTAAACGTTATCACCGGCATGCTGTCGGTTCGCGGGTGTTCCGGTCCGACCGGTATCAACCGGGCCGGTTGCTTTCACGTGACCAACCCGGAGCGGAACGCCACGTCCAAGGTGTGCTTGTGCAAACGTAATTATTGCAACGCGGCCGCCGGCGTCGGTGGACGAGTCGTGTGGCCGCTGCTCTTGCAGGCGTTGTTTATGGCAGGGGCAGCGGCCGGTGCCGTCATCCCCCATTGATCAGCGGGACGTCAACAACGACAACAACAACAATGATAATAATTAATCTCTTCATTTCTTCCATCCGAAAGTTTGTAAACGTTTTCAACAGTCACTATCGTTATCGCTTCTGTGTTTATAACGACAATCATTAAAATACGACGAAAGGAGCTCTCGGCTTAACGTTATTTTGGTGAAAAATATCGCATACAAATGTGTCTGCTTGACGGCGGCGATTTATCATACCGTGTTAAAAATATCTTTAATAATAATATATAAATAATACTAAAGTAATAGTCCAATAATCATTCCATAATAATATCAGACCATCGACGAGTAAACGCACATGATGGGCGAACCATAAAAAATTTTAAAAAAGTTAAATCATGTTGACACGGCGATGTGTACACATGATACACACGTCGACGCTTAATTTTATTATATTTTACAGTCGTTTTCGCTTATACCGTAGTACCCGTGCGCATGCGCATGTGCGTATCCTGTAGTTTTTATAAATTATTAAGAATTCGTAAACAAAAAATATAATCTCGGTAAAAGAAATAAAGGATGGATATTTTAAAAACCTTGTTAGAGCTGCGCCATTTTTAATATTCTGTTAATAACCACAGCATCGTAATTATTTTAGTATTGATCAATTATTTTTATTATGCTGTTCGCGTATTATATAATAATATATTATTGGCCATTAGTCTCGCAATACCATTCGCGAACACTTAAGAATTTCTATTTCGTTGAACACTTAAAAATCCCAATGAAATATTGGCTAAATGAAACAAACAACAAATTTTTATAATATTATAATGTCCGCATTAATTACACGTTCACATTTTCTAAATGTTGTTTAGATATGCGATTGTGATATTATGCTTTCGAGGCAATGAAGCAATCATTTTAGTAACTTAAATCGTTTGCATATTATACGTCGATATAATATACATATTGCATATAAATAAAACACTTTAACATTATATAATGCGGGCTCGTATATTGTTTTTAAATTGATAATTTAACAATTTCTACTGTTTCTTGAGTAGTACAAATTATATATAATTTATTGCATTTACATTTGCATAAACGCTGTGTGTAAAACTTGTCCATAGAACGTTATTAAAACTATTCGATATGAGTTTTACTGGTGGAAAATCTATATTTATACATTTAATTTATATTCAAAATTTAATATGATATGTGGTACATGGACCGATGGACCTCAAACATAATAATTGTATTATTGTAATAATCATACTTAATCATACGTAGGTGTTAGGTAAAAATGTTATTTTCAGTTTTTTTTTTTTTTTTAAATTATTCGTAGTTATATTATCCACACGTTGACTATACCGTTGAAATATGCTTGCCAATATAAATAATTGAAGAAACGTTTCCATACGATAAATGATTAATTAGTCATTTTTCAATTAAAAATATTGCCACACCAAACGCCCGATGTAGGCATTCCATCAATATTGTTATTTATTATTAATCGTCAAAATCAGTATTGTGCAACGGAATTGCGTTATATGAATACTTATTCGTCTGAACGTTTTTTAAACGCTATTGTATACATGAATACATAATATTTAATATAATAATGTATTCGTCTTATATATAGCCTTACCCTGGGCCATCGCTCGCGTATAATAACGAATACGTCTTTTACATTTTTTAATATTTAGATTTATCACAGAACGTGTTTGGTTCGTGCGAGCAGAATAATTGTATTCATCCTAAACAAATATAAACGTCCCTCGGGGAAAAAAAAAACGGAAAAGTCCAAAAGCCTGTACGTTATAATAATAATAATAACAAACCGATAACAATTTGTGCAACGTTTCGAATTTCTTTTGTTTTTTCAGGTGTTTTCGAGTGTACGACAACAACAATCGTGGTTGTACCTTCACATTTTTTGTCCGACTCTCCCATTGATATATTATTATTATTATTGTTATGTTAAGTTATCCGACGCGAACGATAATATGATATTTTATGGGCGTATTGTTATCATTATCTCCACGTGTGACAACCGACTGTCATATTTAGGTATATACATGTATATTGGTATACTGGTATAGCTACAGTATAATATGTACGCGGTGTACATCGCCCAATGCGTTCTTTCCGAATGCGACAGCGAGAACGTTTTGACGACAACATAATGTCTATAACATATATATAAGCTTTTAGGTAAATATCATCGTGCAGGTTCATTATAAAATGAATAACCCTGGGATTGTTTTTAACTCCCCGGAGTAGAGCATATTTTTGGGTACCCTCCAGTCTCGTCGTACATCATATTGCCATCATCGCATGATTAATATAATAATATATACTCTGCACCTATCGTAAGTGATTTGCGGTGTATTGGCATAACGTAATTATACATCAAAAAACGAGAGACCAATACAGGTGAAATACCTATATACGCATCTTTTGCGTGACAAATTAACCACCGAAATATTTTTACTTTACTACTTGTTCGGCGTCACTAAACATATTACATAAATTATTATATATGATGCAGGATAACGGATATTATTATCATACCGAAAAATGCACAGCAGTTGACCACCGGGCTATTGTCATGACTCAATGACTGGTCGTTCGTATAGAAATAATAATGGATCATTTTGTCGTGTTTTTCTATCATCGTCCGGTCTACTCTCGTGCAACGTGCAATAATATGATGTTATGTAGTCCTAGATTTTTGGTTTTTCGTCGCATTTAACTATTTAAGTCTTACGTACGCACACGGTGGTTGCGGGTTGTACCGCCTATTCAGACCGCTGTAAAATTATAATTTTCTCAGTTTTTCATCTACTCAATATAATATTCATGTATGCACTGTGCTTACGTGTTATGAGTGAGCGGTGTTAATACGGTCGAGTGTTTGTAAAAAAAAAAAAAATAAAACAATGTCTATATAATAGGTATTTTACAATAATATATTCTATAAAATGTTAATCGACCGAAGGTTATTGCTTATTGGAGTGAAAAATTGTATTCAAACAACTCTGAACCAAATTTATTTTTGCAGTCGAGTTATGCATATGAGTAAAAATTAATAACGATTAAATGTTTTTTTTTTTTTTTTTTTATCATAGACTTTACGAGTGCTAGTTACTTCTGCAATGATTTAATGATTTACTGCTGAATTTGTGATGTAGATTTATATCGTTATCGTTTGACAACCACTTGAGAAATCATTCACGCAGCACTCTGCAATTAAATTGTGTACTATATATTTTAGTTTAGCATTTAACAAACCAAGTAGCAATTGGTAACCAATAGTGTTTGTGAATTGGGTCCATATTAAACTTAATTCGACCGGTTAATGGAAGGTTTTTGATAAAATTAATTGAACTTATTACTTAAAAAAAATACAGCATAATATTATAAATGCTTATATAACTTATTAGCAAGTACCTATAATATATAACATGTGCTCTAATGGACGATGAAGGTGTGTACACTGTACAGTTTGGGACTTGGGTTGGTATAGCTCATTTATATTATTCAAACGCTTAATAAATTGAGGTGTGGCCATTTTCGGCATGTACATAATATATATGATGCGTGTCTTATTTCTTCTTTAAATCTTTCTCGTCCCTGACTGACAGAGACATTTTTTTCACACGTGTGTCGCGTCGGATATTCGTCCCAACCAAAGAACAAAATATCATATCAAATATATATATATATATATATATATATATATATATATATTTGTATAAGAGTAGTCGTAGAGATTTCTAACATGGTGACGGTTTTATTCTTCTCTGACGTTTGCGAAATTATAACGTGACGGGAAAAATAACTTTTAACAAATGATTTCAGTAAGGAGTTAATATTACCAAAGACGTTCGTGTTTTATTTGTTGACGAACAGATGTACGAGAATTACGCACTAAGTACTATACTCATCGGTAGAATATAGTATAATATATACCACATATAGTATATTTGAGATTTTTGGAACATTAAAAATAAATACAATTTAAAAATATTATATTGTTATTGTCACTTTATACATTTGTAACTACTGTTCGGTACAAAATATTAAAAATTCGTTTTTTTTTTTTTTACTGTTGAATACTATCATTGAGTAGGTATATTAAATTGTATATACCTCTGTAGACGGAATCGAATTAAAAACGTCGCCGGTAGTTAGAACTAGAGTGGCCACATTTAGGTATATAATGACTACTGTTGCATACACAAAGTGATATAAATAATAACACCTTTATGAATATAACTATTTGACAAATTATTCCTTAATATATAGCTAATTTATTATAAGCACCTAAAACTAAAACTAATTTTTTTGTAATGTTCATTGGTTATGAGTTTATGGCTAAATTGTTAGTAATTTTACTTGGGTTTAGCTAGTACATCTTTTTCACACGACATAGGCATTAGGCATACATTCTTCTAAATTAGGTTAACTTCAAGAATTTCTCATTCGGTTTAATTATTACTTTAGGATAGAAAAACTTCGATCTTGTGAAGAAGATACATTTTAAATAAACTTATAAGTTAAGTGGAATTTATCATACGCTTTTGAATAAAGATTATATTATGTATAATAAGTTAAATATTAAAATATACATATCAAACAGTTCTTACATACTTTTTTTCTTAAACTTTTTATTTCTTTTGAATTAGGTATTCATTATCTGAATCGTTAGCACTTTCCTATACCTATACTCAATCATATTAAATAATTTAATATCAAAAATATTTTATGAAGACACGCGTAATAACAAAAAAAACCTGCTATAGTAGGTATATTAAATATTATAACACCGAGTTTGATTTTATTACCTTGATCATTTTAGTTTTAAAAATAATATATATAAATATAAATAAAGTTAAATGTTTTTCATTACAATTTTTCAATTGTAGGTATATTCTGATTATTATTGTTCATGGATATATTATTCTATGCTTCATTCAAAATAATGTGCGTAATACTAAAAAAATAAAAACCTCTGACAGAATATTGTTAAAAATTATGTATCACTATTTTGAATTAATTTTAAGCTAACAAAATAATAAAGCAAATATTAACAATGAGTAATGACAAATATTTATTATAATATTCATCATTGCTTTGCTTAACAACAACTGTCAATAAAATCAAATTTCAAAAATTCAATAAAAATGCCATCGGAAGTCAATATTAGTTAACCTTATCGTCTTGCTTTTTTTCTGTGTGTGAGTTTCAAACAGTATTTCATTATGCAAATTGAAAAAAAAATCTGTTCTATTTGTTTGTTTTAAACTTAAAATATTGTGAAAATAATATTTCAACAAATATGTTATGATCATTATACATATAATAATACATCTATTTAAACTAGCACTGATAGACGATTATGATTTAACCACAGAATATGTAAATCTAAATTATACAGCTACATTGCGTAATATGATATATCATTAAATGACGTGACAAAATAATATTACAACATTCCCTTGATAGAGTTATGAAAAAAAAAATAATAATAACTGAACCTAGATAGAAACAGGTATTACAATTTTCATACCTAGCTTTGTTTTGCTTTTATTACAAACAAAAAATATATATATTACTAATAGTGTCTTCTGCGATATACACACTTAAAGGATCAAAAAAAAAAAAAAAAAATTGTATTGATATTTTGAAATAGGAAGATTAAAATTACGATTTTATACATATTTTAATATTTATATGTATAAATTATATTAAAATAATATTCCTATATCATTTGTATAATATATCCTTTGATTTGGGCGGATTTGACATTGTAGCAAAACCCATATCAACTCCATGCATGTGTCTATCGTATAATAGTCACGCCATACATTTTATTTTTACATTGATAGATCCCAAAACGTGCTCATGCATACTTTTGGCGGAAACGATTAATATTAATTTAGCGGAAACGGTATACGCCCATCAAATGCGATAGAACAGTGAAATCGTTACACAGCACATTTGACCGGCTCTGATTGACCCAACTCTTAGGAAGCACTATATCGGTTTTGATACATTTATCACATTAATTTAGGCCTGCAACCATACCGTGTAGGTTTTAATTTTTTTCGAATTAAATGATAAATAATAAAAAAAAAGTGATTGATATTTTTTATGCGGACAGGAATCGACTTTAAATTATCAATTGTTTTAGATTAAGTCCGAGTAAAAGTAAATACATGTTTCATACTTATAATATTCATAAACTTTGTTCTGACTATTTCACGTAGTTTCAAAATTTTGGATAGTTTTAAATTTTTACTGACATTTATGTTGATAATATAATATTATATTTGAGACGATAATAGGTATATGATTCGAGAATATCCTTTCAATTCTACTTAAAGAATTTATTTAAGTCTTAATTTTTTTCTATTTACCGATTTCACCCGATTACAGATTTTATAAGTTTTATCAAATTAAATTGCTTATTTGAAATTAATTACCAAGAGTTTAAATCAAACCATTAAATTTTATTGTTCAATAAAGTTTGATTTTATATATATGATATAATAAAACTCTGTACAAGTATCAAAGTTGTAGACCACTAATTGATTTGTAGATGGCGTACTGGATCGTTACCAAAATATTAGAGTTTTTCATTCCATTAGTTGTATATAAAGTATACGATAATTATTGAAATCATAAGGTATATGTCAACTTGCTCCTCCCAACCTCGTCCAAATGTTTCCCAAAGAGGGTCATATTTGGAATTTACCAATATTTTCTACAATATAAAATTCCAAAAACTTTTGAAAAAACCAGAACTCGTGATTTCAATTCCCGCCGGGAAGGAAAACTTTTTGAATTATTTAATAAGTTTTCAATAATTCTCAATACTTGAAACTTTCTTTGATTGCCTATTTATTTTATAGACGAGATTTAAAAAAAAACGCTCACCAAATTTGAGTTGGTATTGATATTGAAATTCTCAACAATTTATTTTTTTATTTTCTTAAGTTTCTATACTCTGCGAGGCTGCGTTGGTACCTATATTATGTAAATAGAAATATGTGTGCATAAAATATTTTCCTTGCCACTGTTTGTCCGTCATAACGATTATCATTTATATATTGTCAATACCATTGTTAATTTTATACAAATATATATACTTTTTAACGGTATTATATATTTTGAGTTATACTCTCAAGTCTCAATGATGGTATGCCATGTTTAATAATCTATTATCTTGAATACGATTTTTTTATCGACTTTAAATCGAATGCTTAAGTAAATACTATTATAGCATCTTGTTTATGGTCTTTTACCATAATAGTAATGCCAATGTAAATTTTGAATTTGATCACAGGAAACCGGGAAACAATACATAATATTCAATGTGGCCTCTATGCAGGGTTATATTCCATTTTAGATTCATAAATAACACATATAATATAGTTCATGAAGTTTGCTGCAGGTCGTATATTATAGCAACTACACAGTAAGTGTGTTTTTCCTCACCTATTAATAAGAAAAAATTAAAAACAATGTCAATTCTGAAGACTTGTAAAAAAATTTAATGTTAATTCGGGTATTATATGATATATGTATATATATATATATATATATATACATATTATATAGCTCATTAATACAATTTTTACAAATCTATTCAAACAAAATTTATTTTGCAATTACGAGTTTGAAACGCATTAATTAATTTCCCATAACTGTTACGATATGATCGCTTTTTTATTTCACTTTTGACAAATCTTTAACTGTCTTGCGTTGATTCAACATAATATTGCTTTGTTCAATTGTTGAAATGTATATAATAATAATACAAAACTGATGTGAAACGAGATGAGTAGTGAACAGTATAATATGTTTGCTATTCGCGAACGTTAACATTTTTCAATATTATATTTAATGTGTATATAGTATTATATAGTATACACGTAACATAGAATATATGATATTGAAATAATTCTTTAAAAAGATTGAAGACTTCTCACTTCTCAGAGTGAATTTTGTATTAAATAAGATTTCTATTTTTTCCATACATACATATTTATGCGGGTTACATTAATAAAATATATGTTGCAAAACCATGCCTGCAGTACTTTTTAGCAAATATTTAACAAAAGTTAAACAATACAATAAAGTGGTAAATGTTTATAAAAGTTTAAAACTTAACATTTTTACAATCATAATGAAACTCGTGAAAAGTAATACGCAACGGTTAACTTGAATTACCGTCGAAAAATTTGATAATAATACAATTTGAAAACAATTAACATATATTCAATAATTATTTTTATACAGAAACCGTTTTTCTGGATAAAAAACATTACAGAATTGTATAAAACTGCTAAGTTTTAAATAACTTTAAAAAAATATGTAACGTTTATATATATTATAGTATAGTATATTTATTTCGTTTTATTTTTGTTTAATTTTTGTTTAATTTTATTTCTTATCATAAGCGTTGAGCAATGTTGAGCTACATTAAAACATTACGATATGGTTGTATAATAAATGTCGTATATTAAACTAGTGCAGCTGTTGAAAAAAAAAATGTACCCAAATGATCTTACATTATTATACGATTTATAACTGTAAAAAAAAATACTGCAGAGCATATCACATTGTATATCGCCTTTTCGGCAGAGACATATTTTTATATGTCTAATAACGCTATTAAAGTTGCACGGATTTATAATATGTATTCTTTTTTCTACGTCCGTTTTCTGACGTTCAGCTATTAAATCAGGAAAACAGTCACAGATACATCATTTTTTTTTCGGTTCTCTTTGCCTTTGTCACACATCGCAGTAACATTAGTGTCGTTAAAACTCCGTTCCCCCCCAGTGAAACGTCAAGCTGTCATTAGAAACGCTCCAGATGCGCTCCATACAGATATATATATATTATGTTCGTCGAAAAAAAAAAAATGAGAAAAAAGACACGTACAAAGCTGTAAAATGAAAAACGCCCGGAGGGAAAAGTACAATAATATATATTATTATATATAATATAAAAACAAATTCTTCCTTTGGGTGTGCCGCACGATAACGTTGTATAAATGGTTCATATATATGTATATATGTTTTCGTGAGTGTGTATAGAATATTATAATGTGAAGTGCGTTTAATTTCTCTCCCCCTGCTAGGCGCACGGTGGCGGCGACGTCCTTTAATTGGGCAACCTCTGCACAACGAGAGCCCATTGTGTGCAACGCCTCTCGGACCGCTGCTGGGCGGATGTATATATATATATTTATATACGCGTTCATACGATATAATTATAATAATATATACATTATATACATACACGAATTACGAAGACATAATATATTATAATATATTATTATTATTATTATTATAATGTTATTATGCGTGATTTATGGTCCGAGCGAATAAAATGCAGTACCCGCGTGCAGTCATGCGCATATATTAAATATTTTATGCGTAAAATAGATGCGCTACATCAGCTGAAGAACGACGACGATTTAGATTCGCGGACTACTATAGAGCATAGATAAGGTGGTTGTAGTCAGAGGTTAAAGTGGGGAAAAATTCCAGAGGGGACTAATGTCTCCATAAAGTTTTAAGCGTTCCATATATAATTTTAGGTATAATATGTCTAATGTATAAAATCCTAATTTGTTAAAGGGGACGCTTTTTAACCGCCGTCAGAGGTAAGGGGACTGAGTCCTCCTGCGCCCCCCCCCCACTTTAACCCCTGGATGTAGTGGTGGGGGAGGAGAAAGATGCAGATGTAGTGGACATAAAAAGTTCCAGTGTAAACGTGCTCAACTAAGTGGGTATTTGACTGATTTGAGGAGTTTAAGAATTTGAGATAAGCACCACACGTCTTACAACGACAATTTTTGGTCGAAAAAAATAAATGAGAAAGATGAAATAAGCCTTATATATTAATGGAAAATTATTAAGTCTATACGCGTGGTATGTGCGTATTATATTATGGCGGCCTATACAACTCTAAAGCCCTTCCAAACATAAATCTCTGATTGCGCCTGTATTTTGTATTCATATTTATTAAGCATAGATCGAAAAGCACACAATGAACCCTATTGTCGGTCGTTAATTATGAATTATTTCATCCCGCACATCCGTCGGCCGCGGAACGTTTCAATTTGTATAATGTGTCTTTAGAATGAAAAAAAATTATAACTAACAATTAAAATAAATGAATCGAACGGTTCATATGAATATTTAATATTCATATTATAAGTGAACTTTGCGTATATATATTATATAAAGTACAATATAACATGGCCGTGTGTAATATTGTTATAATGGCCGCCGGAAATCGCGTAACCGACAAAATCGAATACCCCGAAAACGTATCGTCGTCTGGAATTTTTTTATTACATAATATTATATTGTATTGGAACGGATCTTGGTGTGCGAAAAAGACCAAACGGAAACAGAGCAGGGAAATAATTACAATCTGGCAGATGTACCGATTTTTTTTTTCAAATATTCTTCTCATATTACAGTTTTGATTTTTCCCCTCTAATGGCAGCTCATATCTGTCTATAAATTTTATATACTTATTTATACGGCCTCGTTGTGTGTATAATATGTAAATAGTTTAAAATATTGCATATATGAATCATACGCTCAGTTTTATACTATCATGTTCATATAGACATATATATTATGCGTATATATATATCCCAACAAGCGTGCATTTGGAAGGCAAGGGTATAAAGTCAAACTCATACAGGATCGACAAGTGTCTCTTGGAAAATATCAATCCACTTTGTTAATCATCTCTATACTTACTGCAGTACCAGTGTACAGATTACACTTTTTTACTATGTGTAGTGTGTACCTACAATAAATAATGTATAACAATAACTTGATAAAAACGAGACGTATACAATAATCTTAATCAATATCTTATAATATTATAGTTGATATATAGCTATTAAAATATAAAACGGAGACTAGCTTTATGATTACATATACATAGCTATATTATTGTTTTTATATTGTTACAAATCTACTAACCACTTTGACTGGTATTATATTATATTATACACGTATTATAGAAGGATAGTGCATGCTCCAAAAGTTTCACGTGATTACCTTTTGTCAGATATCTGCAATACACCGACTGTATAAAACGCGAACAAAGACACAATTACTTCAGAGAGACTTGACATTTTCGTCGATATTTTATAATCTCCGTGCGCTTATAATATTGTATAGGTACCTAATATATTTTTGAAAATGTTTATTTTCCATTTTAAAACACAATCCGGCGGTGCACTTGACGAATTCGTTGCCATATTGGGGGCGGCCGATGTGCAGATAACGATTGGATTGCACTACGCCTTCTCTTTTTCTTTCTCTTTCTCTTTCTCTCTCTCTCTCTCTCTCTCTCTATGTATACGGACTTGTACTTATATATATATATATATATATATATATATATATATATAAATCTACGAAATCACAACGACGGTAGGGGACACCGAAATTGTGACAGTGCGGCATCGCCACCATCAGCCGTCCGGGTATATGCAAACATCAAGATTGAATGGTCGTTTCGGTGGGTGGATGGAGTTAGGCGGGGGGAGGGGGTGCAACAGGACTGAAGCCGCCGATATTATCGTCATTATCTCACGCCTCTTTAGCACGTTTTCGAAACGTGCTTATCTCGAACCACTCGAAATACCATCCACGCGTCCGTAGCCCGTATATAACACGTATATATATATATATATATATATATATGTATGTATAATAATAATATGTATATGTATGTATATATATATATATTGTGTATACACATCATGTATAAATGATATACGATTGAAGGGCGCGAGTTGGACACACACAGGCGATAAAATACGTTTTACGTATGTATAGCAATGCACACTGCCGAAAATAAAGTGGTTTAGAGGATTTCGAGGTTTTTTTTACGAGACACGTTTTGGCTGCGAGCTCGACTGTAGCGTGTGACAAATGCACCAAATCTTAATTCGATAAATGTGTCAATAGTGTTTTGCTGATCCCCTCTGCAAAACGTTTTGGTCGTACTGATCGAATTTTGTTTTTTATAATATGTAAATGAGCTCTGACTTACCAGTAGGTATACTAATTATATTATTATATGTTGTTTTATAATAATTTGAAACTATTTTATAATGACGCTCGTGCCCTTGTGACGAAGAGGTTCAAATTCCGTGGCTGACGAACTGCTAACGGCGGATTTCGGTCTAGAGTACAATAATAATAATATAATATCTAGCCGGTATAGCTTTTAATATAGGTTTTTCTACAGCAACTTATCGTATACGCATATAAATGTCGAACATTTTCTCTAGGTAATAAATCATTTCATATGGCAAGTATAACTCGCGCCGTGTCGATTTTACGTATATATTTGCACAGGCATGTTGTCGTTATTTCTGTATAATATATATTTAATATCCACATCGTTGGTTTTCGTTTATAATATCTTAACATTATATTATTCGGTATAAGTGCATTCGTATATTCGTTTCATATATTCGGTACACCTATAGCTATGGCAATCAACCTTAAACCGAATATAAATTATAAACTACCTTTTTTAATTAATACTATTATCTTATATTAGGTACCTACATCAAAACTCGTTTATTGCCATTAATTCGCTAAAAATATTAATTGCATACCAGCATAATATATAGGTGCAGACTTAACAGTTTTACCCTTTATCGTACGTTTATTATTATATGAACACATTTCATAACATTTTTTTTCAAATTATAATTACTAAGAATTTGCTCACTTAAATATTCATAGTATATTAGTATTAGTCTTCAGTGTGTGAGAATTGGTTTCCCGACCGTAAAATGTAAATGAAAAATTATTGTAATCACGAGAAGATTTTAAACACGAAATATACATCATAATGTATTTTGTTTTGATTGTATATATGTATGTGTTTAATAAGTGTAGTTTTTAAATTAAAATTAGTCATGATTATGATCAGGTGAATACTTCAAAAAATTAATTAATACAATATATTTAATTTAAAAAATATGTCGACGAGTTTACGTGGTATTTTCGGGAACGGGGAGAGAATAATAAAATAACATGTTAATACTTAATACTGATAACTAAATAGTAGTAATAGTATAATATTATATGATGTATTAAAAATTATATTTAAAAAATTGAATTATTGCTACCATCAGCTGTATTGAAAATGAAATTGGGGATATGCATATATCTACTTATTGGTACCAACTATATGGTCATCACACTAAAATACATAAAATATAGTATAATATATATACTACATCTAGAGTTAAAGTCAGTAATATATTTACATAATTTTTGTGTGAAAAAAATTGAATTGCATTAAAGATTTTGTTCGTGGAAAATATCTTTCATTTTATGTGTTGGGTACAAAAAAGATTAATAATTTATAGTTTTTACAGGCTTATCTGTTCAAGCAGTTTTTTTTAGTGGCATTTCGTTTTCAAATTATCTTAAGACTTTTATGTTTAAATTAGTAAAGCGGCCTTGTTTAGCAAATAACACCTCGGGACTTAAAATCCGGTATTAAATTATAATACCGGGGAAAATATGTAAGTACCTACGTGTTGATCGTACCTTAAAAAAAAGTTATTAAACATAATTTCAAACTGGTATCCCGCCACCAAAACATGCGAGCTGTCTTAATAATTACGAGCGTATTATTACATTATATTTTATTAGGGACGTTATTGGCGAACCCGAATACGCATTATCTCTATATACCTATATGTATTAGTAATATATTATGCTTATAGATTAAATTGACACGCAGGGAAAATTATACTAATAATTATTATCTTAGAACTCCTGTTGCGTTGTATGGTATCATATACACATAATATTTCGTAGATGTTTAATGATAATAATAATATATGGACCGTAGAAAACGGTATTCAAGCGACACGCGTATATAGCTCAATATTATTATAATATTGTAGTGGCAATAACAGATTATAAACGTAATATCAGTCCATGAATATATGGTATATGGAATGTGTACCATCGTTTGTTTTTAACTGTAGAGATGTTACGAACCATAATATTTAAGGTCGAACCGAACCCGAACCGAACTTTTCTTTAAAGTTTAAATTACGAACAGATCCGAACCTACACACTTTTAATCGAACCCGAACCGAACCGAACTCTTCAAATATTTTATCGAACTCGAACCGAACATTAAAAGTTAAATTGGATATTATTTTATTTAATATTTAATATTTATTTATTTATCATTTAGCCACCATACCTCAGAATTATTGAATAAAGATTTTACTACTATTTACTTAAATACTTTAATAGTTAATAATTATTATGCATGAGATTTTTAATTTTTAATTATTAACATGATGATAACTGATAAGAAAAAGCGAAAAACATCAATATTTAAAACATGCAAGCAAACATTAAACAACTAATATTAATCTATTAATTATATTAATTATTTAATAATGATTTATAATTTTAGCCTTTACTCCATCGACTTTTATTTTTATTTTTCTGGTTCGATTATCGAACGGAACTATTAGATATGGGAGTTTACCAATTGCGCTTAAAATTACCTTTTCATATACCAATTGCGCTCTAAACATTTAAGGGTCGATATACCAATTGCGCTCTAAAAATTTTAGGGTCGATAGACCAATTGCGCTCTAAAAATGTTAGGGTCGATAGACCAATTGCGCTCTATACATTTTTTACATGTATTATACAGTTTTACAAGGTTTATGCAGTTTAGTCAATGAAATCTAAAATAAAATAATATTAATAATAATCAGAGAATAGGTGGTTAAATCATAAAGTAATAAGATTTTGAGTTTATATGATGTTTACATGATATTTGTATTTTGCATGCTTTAATAATAATAATATTTTTTTTTAATTATAATTTGAACATGGCATTACAATTTAGAATAATATAATTTGGTTAGTTTACAGAATAATATATTTGTTCAATAATACATTTTTTCACTACGAGGAAAGGAGAATATAATCATCATAAGTATAAAAGAACAATTGCCTACATTAAGATATTAAAATAATTCATTTAGTCACCACGAGGTATAATAATAATATGCTAATTTAAAAAAATATATAATACAATTTTCGTACATCACTCAAATGCATACTTCCGTGATCAAAATATGTGCGTGATAATAATAATGTTTCATAAAATTCCCGATACTGGTATAAAATATATTAAAACCAGTCACTTTAGCTAGTAATCAATTGATCAATAAATATCAGGCAAATTTTAATACAAGCGCAATTGGTATATTGACCGTAAAATATAAGAAGCGCAATTGGTACACTGACCCAAAAATATATGCAGCGCAATTGGTACACTGACCCAAAAATATATGCAGCGCAATTGGTATATTGACCCTTAAATACAAATTTTGTTTTAGGCGCAATTGGTCCATAGCCTTAGATATATTTGGTTCGGTTTGATTATTTGGAATTTTTGGTTCGCTTCGAAAATCGAACAGTTCGTAACATCTCTATATTTTAAGGGTATATTTTAGTGTGGTTGAAAGATTGTTTTTCAAAAATGAACATTAACTGCGGCGACTAATCGTTCTATAATGTGATGATGGTTGGGTCAAACCTCTGTGTCCGTTACTCATGTAAAACCATTGAGGATATTAACGTTAATTACTTTTGATGTATTTGCTCGATAATATGTTCACGTAATACATAATGAACACATTGGATGGTGAAAATAATATTTTCAAAATAAAAAAGGCCGTGATCCCTTTTGACATTTGAACCCATCATTGGCAGACACGCATGGAATAACGTCCATTTATATTTCTTTGGCCCTTACATATTTTTTTTCTATCAACAATGCGCAGAATGTCGACATAGTCGTTCACTGTATATGCACATAATTAATTGAATGAATAAAAAACATGTTGTGTACCTGTGGGAATATATCATTATTATAACAAAGACAAACTATATAGAGATAAAACTATTTTGAAATAATTCCTTGTTAGTCAATAATAATTAATAAATCATGGTTTAGTGCGGAATTATAATCATAAATGTAAATAGGACATGAACGGATTATGTATATACCTACTTATTCAGTAACTGTTTTGTACGTTTTGAGCTGCATGTTTTCATTCATTTATATCATGCATAATATGATAATCTGCAAATATGATATATTTAGTATTTAAATTTAAATAATTATCAATTCCAATCTTAAAATTATTCATTTTACAATCTAATAACTATTCACTATTGGTATATACAGGTTTTTGACGGTAGTTAAATATTACACAACACTTTCATTTGAAATATCAACAACGATATAAATTTAATTAAACGTTCAAAACAATAATTAATTGTAAATAGTATACAGTTGGTATATAATTTTGAAATATATAAAATATTATAATATAACTATTAACTACTCACAATAATAATTATGTTGATGGTCAATAATGGATTTTCGTTAAACATATTTATCAGTACTACATTTAATTATGTTAGAGAACCAAAATGATTTTAGTTTTAAAATATGTCCTCCACATAAAATTTTTTTAGTTTTATATAACCGAAAAAAACAAGCGCATTATCATATGTAGATAAACTATAATGATCTATCGTTGTTCTCGTTGTAGGATATTGATAGCAGACACGAATAAAATATAAATTATAACTTAGAAGTTATAAACTTCTAAACATCAAAATATTTTTATTTGAAAAGGATTTTACCTATACTATACTGGGGGTTATAATAATATTATCATTGATTTTATACAAAGATATCATGTGATTCATTACCTCGACACAACATATACGAATAATAAATATTTCATATCAATATATTATAATGTCCTTAATATACATAAAAAGTGTATAATAAAACGTTATCGTCTCAATTCATACAACGTAACGTGTGTAACATTTTGAATTTATTGGCATATAACTATTATGTATTCTATACAATATTATACTGTTATTACTTATTGCTTTGTCTTTGGCGAATTTGTATTCATTTTAAACAATGACATTTTTATAAAAGTTTAAATATTATTAATTTATAAATTCTAATCTATTAATATATTATAGGTTTTAAAAATGTGTTACCAATCGCTAACATACATGATGAACTATCTTCTGTCGGTATTTAAAAAATGTTTTACACAATCATTCATTTATTCAGATATATTTAAGTCTCAGTAATTAAACAATAACTACCTAATTACTAAATAACATAAAGATAATTAATGATGCAGTATATAGTTACTGCAACACTGATGCAATTTTATGAAATTCGTGTTCGAAAGAATCAATTAACGTTTGTACCGATCAACATTAATTTTTTTTTTCAAATTATTTTTACATAAAATAATTATTGTAGTAACGTAATTAAGTGTTTGCCAGACTATAGGACAAAATATATATGTATATATAAATAACAAATACACCAATTTGACGACTATACGTTAGTAATTTTTGTTTTTAACAATTACCTAGTTATAGTATATTATACAAATTATAAATGTGTGAAATTATGCCGTCAAGTCTTAAGTTACTTATTGTCTGTGCGGGCGATCATTATTACTATAAGAACTTCACCTCGAACATATTATAAGGCCGTCGCTTAGCAGTGTGTGTTATCGTTCAATGGAAAAATAATTTTTCATTATAAAAACGCTGAAAATGCGATCATATTAATTCTGCGATTACCTACCTTTTTGTTATTATGAACTCGTAGCCACGTAATATGGAACGTTTCGACATCTGCAGCTTATTGAAGAACTATTTTAGTATTATATTATATTACCGTTGGCATTCGAGAGAAACGTTCGGTTTAGTTCAAACCGTAGGCTAAAATAACGACAGTTTCCCAACGCGTTGTTCACATGTTGCCGGTGTGCCAAACAACAATATTTGTTTTAAAAATGACAAAAATGACGTGAAGAAATGCGCACACACGTGCACACACATGCTCGTATACACATTAATGATTGCTTCTATATATAATGGTTATCAGTACTCGGCTGTCACCCCGCGGAGTAAAATAAATATATATAATAAGGTATGATCGGTTTTTTTCCTATTTAGTTTTTGCCCATAGACAATTTTTTGAGTCCGCACATACGATTTCTGCGAACATGATACGTAGGTACCAGTAATACAACTTGCAGTATATGTATACCTGTATGTGTGTGTGTGTGTGTGTATAAGTACCTACCAGCCATATTTCCTATTTGAAAAACATGTTTGCGGGGTACGTGTGTCGGGTCTTGAAAATAAATAAATACCTATTATAAACGTAAAAATCTACGCTAATCGATCACGATTCGAGTAACGACCATTTATCGACCTTCCGGCCGGATGGTGTTAATTAAATGCGAACAAAATCCAGATGGTGCGTTTTGTTCATAGAATATCGTTTCCTCCTCTTCAGGCGGGTCGACTCGACCCCGTCGCGACCAAAATAATAACATTATAATAATATAATGGGCGTCCACGATCGTGTGCTTGCAGTGTTAGCGGTACGTACGTGATATAATATATATTGTCAGTCAATCGTTATGCTGTTGTATTCGTATTTATATTATTATACTATCAAACAGTATATACATTACAATATATAGGCAAGCGCATTTGGTGGTGTTGTTCTTTTCGTGTATGCCCATTATATATGCGTTATATATCTCCGAGGGCCGTCCGGCAATTGTAATTGTGATGTGTCTCGACGAAACATCGATAGATCGCTCTTACTCCCGGCGCGACGACAACAGTGAGAATAATGATTATTATTATCGTGGATGGATAATAATAACAAAATCACCTCGCGTCCGCTCATGTGAAAAACTTCTGTCTGGCGTCGCGGTGCGTCCGAACACACGGGGTCATCACGTATATTATAATACGTAGGTACGTACGTGCAGCAGTGCTGTACGTACATAATATGGGCACTGCGGCTGCAGCTTACACGGGCTGCCTGGCTGGCCCGGTTTATACCTGTATATACCGACCTACACGTTGTTGCGACCGCGTGTATATACCTATATACACACCAGAAGTACGAGATATATTGCTGCTGCGGTATACCGCTGGAATAAAAATATATATATTACGTTTGTGCTACAGCGCGCGCGCGCGACGGCCGCGTAGTGTCTGCAGCATACCGCGCACGTATTATATTATTACACCGCTGCAGATCATGTACACCGCGTGTCTGGTGTTTCATCAAAATCCGCGTTTGTGTGGTGTAAATCATCGGGAAGAAGATTACAAGACCGTGTACGACCTTTTACGACGAATAGTGTCTCCGAAGAAAGTGCGCGCTACAGCCGAACGAGGAATTTTTTTCTGTCCTTAAATGAAGAAAAAAAATTCACGTTCCGTCTGTGGTCGTCGTCGTTTGTTGTTGTTGTTGTTTGGCCTGTATTTACGAGACTTGTATCGAATGTCCATCTGTATATTATACATACATCATGTACGTATTATTATACCGTACAATGTATGTAACTACCTATATAATTTATATACCTATATATAGGTAGGAGGTTGCCTAAATAAACCTATATAACCATATTATGTATACAATATAAATATACACTGTAAGTGTATATACATATACCAGTTCTGCATATAGTAACTACGCGTGCAACAATAATATTATAATAACAAGGCATATATATTATTATTATATACTGTGTGAAAATATCGAATTGTCGTTACTTCGATTTACATCCCGCAACCACCGTAATAGGTAGTTAATAATATTATAGGTAGGTGCCAATTATTATGGTCATGGCGTGCGCAGTGTGTTCGTGCGTGTTCATTATACTTTTCTGGTGAGCTCGTGACGTCTTTAGAATCATTAGTTTATTATATTTTTCATTAATAATAGACGATTGTCATTTTCACCGGATCATGAGTGACGTAGTTAATGAACGACAGACATGATATCATCAAGTCACATGTTTAGAAAATTGGTTCCTCGCTGTAAAAATTGAAATGAGCATTGTTATCGACAAAAAATAATAATTGATTTTTTTCCTATAATCATCATCATACAATATTATATGCCACCATTAATTATTGAAAATTGCCCAAGACCAGAAGCAACCGTGTGTGAATGTATAATGAAAACCCTTCGAATCAATTAATTTTTCACTCAATCGGTTTTTAATATTAGACGATGAGTACCTCCTATTATGTTCAATTATTTAAAAAAAAAAAATAGGTAATAAAAGTTATCTATTCGTACGTGAGTTGATAAACAAAAACACAGTAATCATCTAAAAAACAAATCTAGCAAAAAAAGCCCCCTTCCCAAAAAAACGAAAATAAAAGCCCCGATTGTAGGAAAAAGAAAGCCCCGTTAAATACATAATTATTCTTTTTTATTCAATTTTTAAACAATATACTTATATTTAAATAATTAATCACATTATTATCATAATATTATATTTATAAAATTGTACGATTTTACTTAATTTGATTTAATCTTTAACATACCTACCTATATTACTTATTATAAAACATATAAAATTAAAGCTGCAATCTGAATTTACATTGTAAATAATTGTCATACTTTAACATAATTTTAATGTAAACAAACTAACAATAATTTAATAGCATTGGAACATTGTATTAGAACTTCATAGAACTTATTTTGTACATCTCCAACGAATCTAAGTGTTGCATTCTTTTTGAATACTGTACAAATATTCACTATATAAAATTTGAGGTTTCTTTTTATTATTTTGAATCACTTCCATTATTTATTCACACTTATACTTTATACCACAGTACCACACCACATTAACGAAAAATCAGTACTGAAGAGAATATTATACCTGTAGATAGGTACCTATTCATAGGTATTTCATAATAATCAACACGTTAACTATATGAACGAAAATATCACATGGAAATAAGATCGCTAAGATACTAAGATACCTAAACCATTTTCCAGAATAATTCTACAATAAAATACTGTTTTTAAGATAAAGTCAAATGTCAATTATTTTTATTACTATATACTTTTATCTCTTATACATTTCAAATATATATTAATACTTAGGTATAGCTTAAAATATTATTCACATAATAGTGACTCTAATACTAATCTAAACTATTTTTTTCCGGGACTTTTTTTCCTACATTTAGGGCTTTTTTCCAATTTTTTTCGGGGTTTTTTTTCCGAACACCCTATAAAACAGTACCTAATAGAAATAGATAACCTAACCTCATTATGGATCAAATAACTATAATTTTCAATGGCAATTGTATTTCATACATAGTATTTGTGTATGCTTAAATCTTATTGACTCAAATAGTGCTTGGACATTATTAAACCATATTCTTTCGTAGACTATTTTATTTGTTCATTTGACCTTAGGTGTTTTCTATACCGTATCCTATATATTATTATTATTACATGACATCATAAATAATGAAGGATGATGTAGGTATGTGCCGCTCGTCAACAACGAAATGGCTGTTAGCATATTATAATAAATTAATCATTTTTAATCATACGCAAGAGTAATTTGACAAATGCTCCATAGTTTAACTAAACTTAAATTACCACATGTATCGGTCGTTTGTTTTTCATTTTGAGTATTAGTGCATTAGTCATTAGTGCATTACAATTATTTTATTACACGGCTTTAAATTGAAAGGTGTGCTCAGTCTTAACATAGTTAAGTCGAGTATTAAAATACAAATATCATATTATAATTATACTTAATAATGTAGGTAGGTACTCAATAAACTAAGAGATAGATAAAATAGATAATAAAATTATTAATTCATAAATTTAATACAACCAATCACATAAACACCGCAATAAAAATAAAAATTACTTATTAATATTCAAAAAATAATAAAAGCTTTTAACGAACATACAAATGATTAAAATTAAATATATTTACCCACCATGCAATTAAATTTTATTTTCGAATCATTAATCAACATAATTGATCAATTAAAATACATAAAAACTTCTATTACTTTAGTTACTATGATTTTTTATTAGATTCAACTCCTCAATAAATTCAATATTTTTTTTGTTTTTCACAGTTTAATTTAAAATATATTACAATATAATAGAACAATAAATGAAAAATATGATGGACATTATATAGTTCGAAAAAAAAACTTATTGATGAAGCCTCCTACAGTGAAGCCCTTTTTGTCAGTTACCTCCACACAAATAGAATAAAAAGTGAAGAATGATAAAATCAAAGACGCAAATAATATAATATACACCATGATCTAAAAATACTATAATATTTTTCAAATTGTAACACTTTCGTTGCTGGGTAGAAAGTATTTTACACTAGGTATATTTTAATATAAGCTTAAGCTTTTTCAATGTTTTTTGATATACTCACATAGTCACATTAATACATAATTCATACAAGACGATTTAAATATTAATGTTTTTACCACATAACTGCACCATCTATTTATATTTCTTACTCCATATTAAAATAATTTAAATCTTACGTTGTCATGTCGATGGGAGAAATACAACAAATTACCGAAAATCCTGCATGTTTACCCATACGTCACTGGGTAATGTTTGTCATGATATTTTAACTTTGACAATGCTTCACTTAAAAACCTGCCATGTCACGTTGGCCTACTTTTTATTATATTTAATGATTAAACGAAAAAAAAAAGAACCACGACAAATGTAACATCATTATACATCACGTATATGTCGAGTTGTCAAAACTACTAGACTAATCCTAATGAACAATGTTAAGTATACGTATTTTTTTTATCTAAACTAAACTATCAGCCCATACGGTTAAATTTCAGTATGTTTTCAAGCCTGAAAACGTTACATTTACTTTGACCATGTATATTATATTGTTAGTGAAATATTGAACATTTTCTATAAGGGATTAATGCCTTAGGAATGTTCAAGCCCTTTTCCTTAGACGTCCATTGTTAACGTCTATATAATCATTAATCACTAATAATGTGCACTAATGTAAAACGTTAGTACTTAACAGTTAGTATTTAATGCGTCTGAATATATTTTTAAATATGTGTACCAACATTTTATTTTTAAAAATTGTGTTGTAAAAAATACTACGGCGTATAATCTTTCAATCTTGCATTCGTGTTTCTTGACACAATTTATGTGAAATGTGCTTTTTGTTGTTGACTTGACATCCATCGTGTACTCGGAAGTATAAATTTAAATTTTCTTCTCGTACTCGCTTTTAATTAACTCTATATTATGTACCAACAGATTTTTATTATTTTTATTAGTAGACATTTCTTTATAGCTAGGAACGAAATATATAATGTATTCATGTTTATTATATTTTGATTTTGCGTGTAGACTATGGAAACTATTATAATATCTTCTAAAATAATGTGGTATTCTATTTATATCCATTTTTTATGAACATAAATTCACTATTTTTTTTAAGCCTTTTCATATAAAGGGTACGTCTTATGCGATTTGCTGTGTTTTGGCATACTTTGTGTTGTTCTCGTTAAAAACCATTATGGCGCCAATGAATGCCGCCACCTGAATAAAACGCCGAGTTTTGTATATATTTTTAAAACATAAACAATGTAGCTATTGTCTGCAGGTAATTTGTTTTGCCTTTTTTATGGTTTACCTAGAATGGGGCTTCTATAAAAAACAAACACGCATTCCTTAAAATAGGTTCTACTCAAATTATACTAAGGCACCTACCTATTCGTATATTTAAAAGTAAAAACTGGTTATTACATTTTGAATATTTAATCCTATAATAAATTTATTATAACAATATACCCACTTATAATTATGAACAAAACAATTTATCTTCTTATGAATTAGTTCTATATACATTTTGAATAGACAAAAATAATAGTTTTGAGTAGGCAGTATTACACATTGTTATTTACTGATTTTGTAATTATATATGAGTATGTTTTGAAGTATATTTGATTATTCAATACGCAACACAAAAAATTGTTCAAACTAGATAAATGTTTTTTTTTTTTTAATTTATTTTTGTGTTTTTAAATATGTTTGAGAACGAATAACACCTTTTTATAAATTATTTACTATTTGATTATTCTGATTTATGGCTTATTTAATTTTTTTCATGAAACGGATGACTTTAAATTATTTTAGAAAATCGAAAATTTATTGTAAACATGTATATAAACACAAATACTTAGAATATTTGTTAGTTAATTTAAAATCCTTTTGACTTAAATTAATCTGAAAAGTTTTTGATAATACAAGCACATAAAGTATTGTTTCAAATATGTTTAATATTCAACATGTATTATGTATTGTTAATACATATATGCCATGCTATAGATAAAAAATTAAACATTTAGGTAGTTAATACTATTTACTAATAAATATTATTGCATACAAATATCTTACACCATATCTTTATGTAATGATTATATTTTTAGGCGGGGATTATAAAAATTAAGCTCTTTATATTAATTCATTGATATAGGAATCTTGTTTTATAAACCAACCAAAACATTTTATTAAATAGCAATCATTTTATTGGTTTCACACACTACATAATATAATATAACGATATAATTATATAGCATAAAGTATAGTACATTTATTATGCACACATATTTAGAATAAAATGATGATTAATAATTAATTATATTTGGGATCTGAATAAGTTAACTAAATAAATAAGATTGTTAAATAAATGAAATCGCTCGTCTAACAAACATTCAAGCTCTGCTGTATATACTCAAAAATCTAACCTAACTTTTCTAACGTGTAGTTTGAGATAAACCTGCATTAAAAATGTAATCATATTTTATATACAATATTGCAAGAATTTAAATAAACACAATGTATCATATTATTTTAGTTTTGGAAATTTGGAATGCATTTAGAGATTATTTTTTTCATTCATGCAATTAATTTCGATAACACCGGAGGATAACATTTACAAATAAATTCAACAATAATATGAAATATTAGCAAAGTAAGTGTGAGAAACGCAAAAGCTATCATGTTGTATTCAGAGATACCACATCATATAATATATTACCTATTATTATTTCGTCCAAAAACCGTGTCCAATTAATGTGTATGCGTGTACGTTTATATCGTATACATTATAATAATTACACCACGTATATTGACAAACGTGAGATCTCCTGGCTCCGGAAACTTTATTATGGGTCGCGACAAAAGTGCAATAGTTTTTGAAACTAGACACACGAGCAGTGGCCCCGCTAAGAGAATAAAGACTTTTTGTGAACAGCCCTAGTCAGCTCCCTCGTCGACCAATTTAAAATGATGCTCTACTATAACCTATATCTATATATTTTATTTTCAGTCATACATCACAAGTGCAGGACTGCTTTTATTCGTTAGGCGAAAAAGGAAAACTTTGTCACGAGACCCGCCTTTTCGGTTCGTTGGTGTGAAAACACTTTGAGCTGAGTCGATCAATCGAATGTAACAAGTATACGAATCGAGTTGTAATTAAAAAAAAAATTTTTTTTATTGTTCGATGTACGGCATGCACTCTCTCCAGCCGCACTCTGTGACTATACGCGCACGTATTGTTATTATCATTATCATCATCATCATGATTACCTATATGATATATCATATATGCAAGATAATAGACAGGTATTTTTTGTTCTCAATTGTTTTTCATTTTCAAGACACGAACCACAAACGGTGTTATTATACAATACTATACATTGTACTATATGCACATGCGCGTATATGTAATACATTATACATTTCGTTTTGTAAGTAGGTACCCCCCCGAACACCACCAAAATTTATATTCAATAAAGTCGAGTCTTTTGTTTTCACGCACGCACGCGGCCCCAGTTTTACTGACACAATATGTGTGTGTTACAATGTACAGTGCTTTATTGTATTATCATATTATACAGTAGGTATATGACTGTATATAATAATATCTAATCATACTCGCACACACACCCAAACCCAGATGCGATTCGTTGCGTGTATAATAATTATTGATGGTCCTAACCGAGTGTGCTCGCAATTATTATTATTATTATTATTACATGCACGTGTGGTATAATATGGTTTATTCGTTATTGTTTAATTTCAAAAAAAATTAAAAAATTTAAAAAAATACCTATAGGTATGCGTGTGTTAGTGTTATAACGAAAAACAGCTGTTTTCAAAATAATAATAATTGTATGGGGCGTATCATCGCGTCGTGGACCGCGTGACGGACTCGACTTGCGTTTCCGACATGCAGATAAGATAATATTATTGTTAAACGTATTGTATAGTAGGTATGTATGTGCCTATACAATGTTTCTGTTAGTAGTCGACACGAAAGTAAAGAAAACCTTATCCTCTCTAGGCTGCGGAATGTGCGCCGTTTAGAGCGTAGAAACCGTTCGTTTTTCACCAGTATGCATTGTATAATCTTATATACCTACGTGTTAAGTATATAATACTTGTATCTATCACGTATACCGTATACCGCGGTGATAATCGAATAACACCATAAAACGAACAGTGTTTTTGCAATCGTCTGCTGAGAAAACGATTTGGAGTTTTCGTTACCCGCGTACCGTTGATAATCGTTACGGACGTCCGAGTACGCGAGTCGAGTTTTCGCAGAACAAACAGAATATTGAAGGTTTCCAATTTTCGTTGATTCGATTGTTGTTTCAAAACGGTTTAACAAAAAATCAAACAGTTTTCAAACGCACGCGGGAAAGTAGATATAATAATAATATTTTATTGTTCTTATATACCAGACGTGCAGGTCGTTGCCGATGACAGAATAAATGCTTGTAAAGATAAAGTAAAAACCACGAGAAACTGGTATAGAAGCTTATCGACGTTTACAATTAATTAAAAAAATTACATACATACAACACGTTAAAAGTATAACTGTTTGGTAATCATTTTAATCAATTATTTCATACCTAAACATTCTTAACTATAATCACACATGTTTATTGTAGTTACCTATATTATAAAAATTGTGTATTTCTAATTTATGTACATAAAAAAAAAATATGTGCTTGATAGATAAATAATAAACTTTTTTCAATCATTATATTTTTGGGACTTTTTGTCCTTTCCTGTTTTTTTCCTCGGATTTGCCGTCTATACCTTCGCCTGACTTGTATAAATATATACCGTTGCGTCTAAATGTTACGAGGAAACCGTAACTAAAACTGATCAACCGATTTTTCCTATAGTTGTATAGAGTGTAAAATAGATTGCAGAGTCAATAAATTCTACCTCTAGTACACAGCAGTATTTTTTTTTTTTACAATATCTACGGAGTGTAGATCTGGAAGTATCCAATCAGTGTGATTTAAATATTTTATTCTATATGCCTATTTATATAAATATAATACCTAAGTGTAAAATAAAATTTCATATAAAAATTATTGAAGGAAACCCATGTCACTATGTTATTTAATAAACTACATTTTTTTTTTTTTTAACTAAAAATCACGTTTAAATATCTCGTTGTGAGAATTATCATTTCAGTAAGTACTCTATCCATAATAATATAGATTAGTATTTAAAAAAATATATCGTTTGGTTTTTGTTATTCTATAGTTGAATCAAGTGTGCAATATTTAACCTTCAAATAATTTTCATTGAACTTGAAACTAATTAAAATATTAAGAGTATAATTTATTTGCGTTCGTGTGATATTAACGCTGAAGACTTTGTGAATAATATAATATTTATACATGTATTTGTATTGTTTATTTATTTCAAGTGACTAAAATATTTTCTTGGGTATTTTCGCACATGTTTTTAAATTTCCAAATTAATTTCATTATATATTGAGAGAATCTTATACATATCTAAATAATAATAATTATAAATTATGTGTTATATGATAAATTATTATGTACACGTCATCCTAATATGTAATAAAAAAATAGGTATTTAATAGAAATACATTATCATTTTAGCTGATTTGCATTAGTTTAATATAATTATTATACATTGTAATCAATAATTCAACAATCAACACAATTTAAAACGTACTTATGTATGTTTTTAAATTAATCATTATAAAAGTATTGTACTTAAACAATACAATTAACGAACACGAATTAATATCTAAAGTTCTTTGATAAAACCTATAATGCCATTTCTAGGGAACGACATTATGGACTTATATAGATTTAATAGCTAGTAAGTAGTTAAATTGTTTTTTTTACATAATCTTTCGAGAATTTCAAGAACGTTCTTGAGATGTATTTTGATAGGTATAATATAAAATTCTACTTGAAGTTAATTGATGACTATATTTAAACACTTGTGAGATAAAAATGTTTATTATTTTGGAAAATAACCATAGCCGTCATTTTATCACACATGTAACTATAATAGGAATATTAAATAATAATAATAAATATTATTTTATTAATATATAATAATGTATTTACTTAATTATGATGATATATAGTATACAAAACACGCTGATTATTTGAATTATGCGTATGCCCCATATTTATAATAACCGAGTACTGTCATGTTATTTAATGAAAGATAAAATCTAAGACACAAATTAATGTTTAAAATAAAATTCAAAATCTTAAAATCGTGAGCAAACAATGCACCGTATTAGTAAATACAATAAATTAAACACAGATATTTTTTAAAGGATAATTAATTTGATATTCTTTTGTAAATTGCGTTTCTAACGAATCAAATGAATTGTCCATAAACGATAGTATTCTTTTTGATGTGATATATATATTTATATAGATTAAAGCTCCTAACAAGATCCAATAAAATATAATGTCTTCGACGAACAAATCACGTGCTCGGGTTCCCAAAATATCTGTTCGAAGTACAATATATTATATATATATATATCTGCCAAAACTTTCGATTGCTCTGAAAGTTTTTTTATTACTTTTTTATTTTTACGTTCAATTTATAAATTATATCGATTCATTAAGATAAATGTCCACACACATACATACTTGTGTAACATCGAGGCAATGATATTATTGTAATGCTTTTATATTTTACGTTCAATATATCATAGAATAAAACTGTAGGTATACATTTACATTTGTATAGCTGCTGTTGTTTATATATTTTACTTGTTTGAGTGCCACGAGAGATGGTAAAGGATCCGCCGTTGTCGAGGCCGACGATAATTGGACACGTTTTTCACTCAGGCATGCGGCAATCTCTTTTTCATTCTGCCAATATTATACTGACACGCCACACACACGCCTAACGCACACTGTGCTTTACACTTTGAGGGTAAAAACGTTCAACCGAACTAACCTCATTAGTGGCGTTACGGTCGGTGATGATGGAGCGACGGGGATCCGGGAAAGTATATTTCTATAGGAAATTTGTAAAACTTGCTTGGGGACACCATCATGGTCGTCTTTATAATTCAATCTGTGATGCACACACCGCACACCGATGTGTGTAAGACATCAAACGGTGAACGGTGATCGAAAAATAAAAATATCACACTCTTAGGGAGCGAAAAATGTGATCTCGAAACGATTCGCACTTAAACGATTCTGCAGGCTTTGACACTATTTCATAACAATAGCTCACTTTAAGTTCTAAGACAGCGTTTGTCTAATGTATCTAATATTCTTTCAACGGCGTTCCAATGGATATAAGTCCTTAAACCTCCTGCATATTGTTTAATAATATAAGTTTAATAGCCGTTGTCTAACTCTAATATTCCTTTCGATTTATTTCGATATAATATACCTAGACACTCGCATAGTTTGTTGCTCATCGGGTAGATGAACTTGAATACCTACAATTGTTATTACAGATTATCAAAAATAAATTACTATTATAAAAAAAATAAGAAAGAAAAAAAACAACTCATTTTACAATCATGAGACCTTATCTGGTTAATTAACTCAAACATGCGTTCTTTAAATTTCGTTAAAAATGATAATGATGGCGCAATGCGTGTACATTATAAATTAATCATAATTATAAATATAATTTATCATATCCATAAACAGCCAATTTATTTGGTAATGCTTATATTTTTCATATCAACTTTCAAGAGTATTAAGTGTTAATGATTCATTTTTATATATATTTTTTTTTCAAGTTATAAATGCGTATTTTTCGTTCAAAATGTATGATACAAAAACATTATGTACATTATATTTGTGACGTTGAACAAAAACTAATAATTAACTATTTAGTTAATTACAATTTTTTTTTCAACTTTATAATGATCATCTTCAAAATTATTTTGAAATAAAACCAGCTGTGCAGTAAATTGCTTACGGCTGACTGTTTAAAACAATGGTAATTTGTAATAACCTGAAATTACTTTTAGGTATTATAAATACTAATCACTGTTTGGAAATAACCGAAACTTTTGATTATTGTTTCCATAACTGTAAGAACAATGGTAATCTAGCTCTTTTCAAAGCATATTGTATTAATATATAACTATATCTAAATAATTGTAAAAACATCACAACACTTGCAATACTTTCATATTTAAACCTACGTATGGTAGAATTCGCTTGCTCATAAAATAAATTGCATCGCCTTTGTCAATTACATCTTTTATTTACATTTCAGTAATTGTAAAAAGTATCATACTAGCAAAATAGTTTTAAAATATTTTCCCTAATTTATTTTTATAAAGTTTATAAAAAATATTAATGTATACTAAACATTTGCTAAACCCTCTCAATACCGTTTTACTCAATAAAATAATGTGATACTGACTGGTAAAATAATTGAATGGAATTTTTATTAGTAATTGAGTTAATTACATCATATCAGAAATAATATTTCATTTGTTTTAAATGCGATACATTTATATAAGTACTTATTGTATTTCGTTAGAAACTATTAAATTGTTGTTTTATTTTATCAATTCCGGATTATTTGCCTTTTAAAGTTAATACCATAATTATAATAAGAATATATAAGAATGAGAATTTTATGTTAGTATAACGATTTGTAATGTTCAACCTATTCAACCTATATAGTGTAAGTATACTATTATCACGTACAGGCAATCAAATTTTAGTCACTTATTTTATAAAAGCCATTGTTTTACTAACGACAGCCACGAACAATAACTGAATCAATGTCTAAATGTCAAGATAAATTTAAAAATTAAATTCCCGAAGAGAAAAAGAAACCTCACTCAATAATATTATACGCATTAATGTTTAAAGTGTTGTTTATAATGTTATTTAATAATATAAACTAAGGCACTATATTAAAATATTATTATTCGCATGCAACTCTATTTTGAATTAAATAAAACATGATATTAGGTAGGGGGTACTTGGTATACGCTCCAAGTAAACATTATATGGAAACAACTAACGACACACTTATTATCAACCTAAGTCGTAGAAAATTTACGATTTTGACATATTATGACGTCGTTGTATTTTACATAACGTGTATATTTACCACTCATAATTTAAAATATAAATACTACATTACCATTATTCATTATATCTTATAATAATATGTATATATATATATATATATATATATATATATATATATATTACAATTGCTATTAAAAGGTATGTTAAGAATTAGACAACTTTCTTAATTTATATTCATGTTATGATGTATAAATTATAAAACGAACAAGAATTAGTAGCTTACGACATAAATCTGTTTAATAATTTCTAAGCAAAAAAGGTAATGTAGGTAGAAAATCAATTTTGTCGACAACCGAGTCGTGTTGATTTCGAACTTGGCATTTCATTTATAAAAATATGTATAATGTATATGTTAGTAATGCTTAATTAATGAGTAAAAACTTGGAACATATTATCGTGTTATTTAAATTAAAGCCCAAGGCTTTCTGGCTTAATAAAAAAAGTATGTCGAAAGTTAACATTGAATAGGTACGTACATATTTTTATTTATGTACCAATTTTTGTTTTTAATTTTAAATACCACAATTTTTAAAATTAAATATTTAATCTTATTTTTTATATTATATAAATTCCTATGTAAATTTTTGTTTTTTTTTCTTTTACTACTTTTTATTATTTAAATCAGAATAAAAATAAATGCAAATGTGTATTTAAATTTAATTATATTTTGGTTTTTGATTATGTTTTCCTTTAACAACAAATTGGTAGGAAGTTTCCGTTGAGTATTCGCTTATTAATGTTGTTTAATGATCAAAATGTTCATTGCTAAATATATGGATTTGCATCAATGTACAAGAATACATGTACGAGTAAAACCACTAAACTAAAATTTAATTTATTACATTCTTTAATTTATGCTGTTCAATTAACCAATATTTTTATTTTATTATTTATAACAATAATAACTATACTTGGGTATAATAATAATAATAATAATAATATTTGTATTATAAAATCATAAGTGAATCTATAATTTTCAAAACATGAAAAAATTATAACTAATACATAAATAAAGTGATTTATTTTTGTATTTCCTTATTCATTGGTGTGTTTAAAATGTTTATATATGTATAATATGTACTATTTTGTTTGGTACTGAAACATATTTACATTTTAAAGTTCTTTGATGGGTAATATGAAAATATATAAATTTTTATATGTTAAAATCAACGATAAAATTACGGAAACTCTGGTTACTGGCACTTGTTTTTAACTTTTCATAAAACATCTGTATACATGTTAACTTTTTGTTGCAACTTATTATTTTGTTTTTACTTTTTCCGTGTAAATCCGATTTATGTGACAATGGCAGAAGAAAATTTGATTTCCTATTCATTAAAACAGCGCGCATAATATAAGTACCTAAGTACTTTAAATATGTATTTAAATCAAAAAAATAATATTAAACTCAGTAGCCGAAGTTTTAAAGTTATAAATTCAATATGAATTTCGGAAGGGGGACCAAATCTTGGTAAGAACTACAGCATAAATCAGCGGTGAAGTCATACGGTTACGATCTATTTTAAATTGTTATCTAAGTTCCAATAATATTATTATTGTATTGGTAACCCAGCGCCCTCTAAGAACACGTGACCTAAACTCTGCAATGAAAGTGGTTTCTGGCTCTGGCACAGTTGTCTCCGTGCCCGCTAGTTAGGTATACAATTTTGCCGATGTTTCTGCTCTACGAACACAAATTATTGTAATTCGCAAGTACAAACGAGTTATAGTGTAACGTCTACTGTAGATTCGTTGCGTATAAATAAAGAATAATTTATGTATAATTTTACAGCTTATACTTTAATACGATATATAACTATATTAAATGAACGACGGTATACAGCAGAGAAAGAAAAAACATCGAAAACGCATTATTTTCCTACTTGCTTTTTGCGTATAGCTAACCTATTAAGTTGAAATGGACGTTCTCGATATACGGAAATACGGGTTTGGGACGGGTCTTACCGCCAAATATATTTTACAGGTTAGTCGGGCGTGCTGCATCGATTTCCGGTCGTGAATATATGGACTTTGTGTATGAAAAGTAAATAATCCACTCAATTTTTTGAAGGACATCGGTGTAGTGAAAGTTATCTGAATGTAATCGACTGCAGATTAAATTTCCCGATATCTTATACATTTATATTAGAAAAAGTGTTTGTACATACTTTTTATATAGGTATAAAAAATCATAGCATTTGGCAAGACCACTCTACCCGTGCAGTAGGTACTTTATCAAATGTCATTGATCTGACGAGCAAAAAATTCATAAGGACTTCAATCAGCCTCTTGCGTATTTATTTACATAATATAAACTTCCCGTATTATTTTTTTTTTTAGGAGGGAATTGTTAAGACTTTGGAGAGTTTAATAGTTAAACACCTGCTATAGCTTATAGTTGTTTAAAATCTAGTACAGACAACTATATAATACATGCGGATTAAAAATATTTGATTAAACGTGTTTCAGGTGAATATAAGAGAAAAATAAGTATTACCGGATAAAACCGTCGAGGAAAAAAAAGATGTCGTTTTCGTCACCGTCGCAGTCGAATGCACAGTCGGTAGAGGAAAACGTGGCCAAGTTCGAGACGTTCATTAACGACGTGCTCAAGGACAGCCTAAAGCAGATATCGGCCGCTCTTGATGTGATCAACGAGCAGATTTCGGAACTGGAAGCTGTGCGCAACACCGTGGAAACAATGTGCATGCTGGAAGGCGAACTTCCAGCCGGCAAGCCATTAAAGACCCGTGTCAATGTGGGATGCGACTATTTCATGCAGGCCAACGCGGACATCCGGACGTTCTTGGTATGCGTGGGGCTGAACTATTATGTCGAGTACACCAAGGAAGAGACACTGGCTCATGTCCGGATCCGTTCCAAATTGCTCAAGGAGCGAGCAGACGAACTCCGGGACAAGGGGGCTCGGGTCCGATCTCAAATCACCTTGGCCTTGCACTGCATACAAGAAGTGCAAGGCTTATAGTGACGGGCGTGGTCATATCGTAAAAGACTGCACTTGCATGTCACATACATCAACGATGAATGCGCACTGCAAACGAATGACCGCGGCATGCCGTGCATGCAAACGTTAACGAATCCATAATAATTGTCGCTTCGTTATATTTTTAAAATATCATTTTAATGAAATATTTCAACACGAATATTGTAGAAACACTTCTTTTTTTAATATATATATTTTTGAATTGTATTTTTCGCAGTTTTTTTAGTCCTTTTTTACTCGCCGGATATCCGTTTTTACAATGCAACAGCTGCAAAACCACCAAAAAATTAAACTCACGTGTCAGTGTTCCATGTTCCATAGGGCTGGTAGTCCACAGTTATTTTTTTTAACGGTGGCATAACATTAAAATGTATAACTTTCTAAATCATTATTATTTATAAAATGATTTAATGTTCGCTTTAAATATTTAATAAAAATCCACAAGTGCTAGTATAATTATTTATAAAAATTTAAAAAAATAAAAATAAAATATAGATTCCTATACTTAAGATTCATTTTTAGTTAAGTACACAATGATTGCAATGATTGTAGCAGATTAAATGGATCACCATTTTTATTGTTATTCATGTACAAATGTCAAATGCACAAAAGATTTTGAATCGTTCACGTTTGCAGTTTATAAATATAATACATATACATATTAATATATTATCCATAAACGTAATACTAAAAGTACTATGATGCATCTATTGTATAATATTATTGGGGGTAAATCCGCATTAGCTTTTCGTATGATGGGTGACAAATTGTACAAACTCCTGTTGACAGCAGAACTATGAGAATTATACTTACATTCTCTGAAGGGCGTTTCCAAAAAAAAAATCAATGAATTTAAAATTTAAAAATTAAAACGCTCAATATAATTATTTTATTTTAAAATCAGTATGTATACGATCAGCCATGAATTGGTCGCATTCAAAATGTTCGCTTAATTATCTTTTAACTTTTGCTGATGTGAATATGATAAAAAAGGGAAAAAAATATTTTCTTTTAGAATTTATACACCACCACATCATATTTACATTATTAATTTAATTAAATGAATAACATATACTCGTATACTGTTTATATGCGTAAAGAAACTTAAAATATATTAGAACTATATTATAATTATCGATATAAATAAATGGATAGATCCAAACTAATTCTTTTATATTTTTCGTACTTCGATTTCATTCTCGGTCATGTGAGTAGTACAAGTATGTCTTCCACTTTTTGTCCTGAAACTATATAGTATTTTGCTCGCATAAACTGTAACGATCCATTAGACGGAAATAAAATACCGGAGAGATGCGTTTCGAAAAATAATTTATCTTAAAACTCTCGTTATAGTCGTTCGTATTTATTATCTGTGTGTTAGTCCAACTTGGTTATTTATTACGTCCATAACGCTCCATACACTATACAATTTTTTTTATTTAATCAAGAACTTTCAGTATAAAACTATTATAGTTCAACAATTACTGATTAATACAAGGAGAATATATATGCTCAACAATAAGATAATTGAGTGATAAAAATATAACAATAAAAAGAACAGAAGAACAACATATTATACTGTTGACACAGATAATAATAATATGAAAATTAAATGATAAAAATCTAAAAGTGATAACAATGATTAGGGAGTAGGTAAAATTAAATTTAAATTGTTTAAAACAGTCATTAATGACTTAATAAATGGATACAGATAGGATACAAAATATTTGAGATTTCGCTAATACTTTTATTTAAACTAACAGATAATACGACTGGTGGTTGATTGGCTGTGGCATCGTCTGCAAGAGTTTAGTAGGTCTTTACAAATTTAGACGTTATTAGGCACACAACACTCATATATTATGCTTATTGAAATGGTTTACAAGAAAAGGATACAATTAGAATGTTTATCGGAAATTTCTAAGCAATAAATTTAAATAATTTCAAGAAGCTTCATAAAATAATGTATTTCATGTTGTGTAAGCTATATGTAGGGCAAATGTAATTTTAATGGGATATCGCGATAACAACACACAAATAGATAGTAATAAAAATAATCGTCCGGACGTTAAATTGAAATCCTTTTGAAGAATATATATATTTTATGTATCTAATATGTAATGTTTATATAGTATGATGTGAAGTAAAAAAAATCGATGTACTATGCGCGAGGAGGAGGGGACCCTTGTTTAACCAGAAGTCGTGGAGCGATTCATCTTGGCCAACAGTGCAGCAAATGAAAAAAAAATAATATAGCAACAAAAGAAACAAACCGTCGGTATTTCGTATTGGTTTTTTAACCTTTAAACCGACGAGATGGGTGTGGAGTACTGGAGTACCGGGTATACCTATCGGTAGGCATGAAAAAAGCAAATAATTGTTTTGTATATAGTGAGCGATTTCCGATAGGAAAACCGGTAATCGACCGCGCTAACGATCTTTTGCACACTCGTTATTGTAGTCATCGTATAGGTATAGGTATTGCACGCACCCACCGCATTTGCATTTGTATTTCGTAGAACAAAGTGTCGGCGAGGGGTGCCGGACGTGTGCGCGCAGCGAATTGTGTGCCACCGGGTGCGGCAAAAATGTGTGTGAGTAGTAACCTACTTCATCGGCGGCTGCGACGACGACGACGATGGGAAACTTTGTCCGGTCACCCAAAAGAATCCCGTTTGCCGTACAATGTGCACCGGTGGTCGTGGCGGTGGCGATACGCGCACACCTCTGGGACGGATTTTAGGGTCGCTGAGGAGACGCGCTTAAAATTTCGTTTTGACAGTTGAATAGGGTCGCCGCCGCCGCCCCGCAAAGACGCGCCGGTCACTTTAATCAGGTTTTACCGGAATATAATAATAATATATTATGCGTAGTGTTCACGCGTGTGTCGTGTTGGATAGTTGTCGTGGGTACTGGGTGTAGGTATATATATGTATATATATATAAGAACCTCGTGAAATAAATCGCATTGAGAGATAGGACGAGATCTATGCTATATAGGAGGTACAGTTGTAGAACCTTTATACTGCATACGCATGCATGTATATAAAAAAAAAAAAAAAAACTTGAGTAAAATACATGAATAGGCCTGTATTCAGAGATTAATAATAATAATAATAATGACGATGATGGTGAACAAAATAATAAAGAAAAGATTTATTAAATGCGTTTCAATATTAACACGGCTGCCTAATGAACCGAGAAGAATAAACAGAATGCGCATCATGTGGAGTCCCCCTAACAATCAAACACATTTTTGTCGAATGCAGACAAACTGAAGCCGCCAGAAATAAGCATAACATCCCAGGACATCTATACGAATCACTAGGCCCGAACATAGAAACCATCACAAATACTCTAAGCTTCATCAAAGATAAACAAATCGAAAATTTATTGTAAAAAATTAATCATAATATGTAATGTACAAACAAAATCATTGTAATAACTAATCTTATGTCATTGTTAATTGTCAAACGTCAGCCAGTGGCCTTCGCTGCCGAGGCTTATTCTAATAAAAAAATAAAAAAATAATCGCGCATATGGGTATATATAATACATATAAATGTGCTTATTGTATTTGTGTGTATATATAGGTGGTACCCATCTGTTGGCTGGCTCCGTCGCAAATTGGTAGCGCGCGCGCGCGCGCGCGTGTGTGTGTGTGTGTGTGTGTGTGTCGTACGTACTATGTGTTATATATGTAGGTTTCTTCCGATTCACCGCCGGTGATTCGGATGTCCCCACGGGGATCAGAATGATCAGATACATGTGATGGTATTATGTTTTATTTTATTCGATAGAACGAAAATGAATGGAAAAACCTACGCGTATAACAATAATGAAATATTAACCATATAGATGAAACAATTGGTTGTTGGTGGATAAAAAAATAAGATATACAGACGACGAAGGGTCGGCCACGACACGAGGCAAACGACTGCGCGCGGACGTTTACCACAGCACAGCGTTCCATGCGTATATATATAATAATATGTTATATTATGTATTATGATAATTTAACGATGCACATAATATTAATGCGTCTCCGGCGACGGCTGCAGGGAATCGCATATATAGTAAACAACTTATCTTTTTCAGACGTTACTCATATTATAATGTAGCGATAACATGGCGCGTTGTTATATGCGAAGTGTCATATATATATATATATATATATATATATATATATATATATATATCATACAATAATATAATATATTCTAACGTGGCAGCGTTTACAAAAACTCATACAAACGATTTCCAAAATATATTATATATAGGTAAGTTGATCCGGCCGCGGCCACGTCTCGGATCGACATATCTATCGCGGTCGACATATTATCTCTTTGGCGCGAGCGTGCACTCCCGTTGAAAGGTTTTATTATAATAACCCTCTCGGCTATATACAGCACAGCGTCCCGCACGTCTAAGATCGTTCTTTCTTCGTCAACACCATATTATCATTATTATTATGCATACGAGACGTGTCCTCGACAACCGCGTCGGCGTACACTACTTATATATAACAATATATTACTGCAGCAGAGCTGGCGGACGAGATAATAACGTTTTATCCGTCGGAAATCATCGTTTGTGTGCGCTTATATAGGACGCTGTATAATATACAGTCCGACGCACATGGCACTCCGCCCGGATCTCTTATGATATAATGACGGATGACGACGGCGAACAGTCGCGGACAAGGCTTTTCGGTGGTCGCAGCAGGTAGATGCCTACTACAATGCCACAACTATTGTACCTATAACTTTGTCGTGCCTACCCATGCGCACTATTATATTATTGTGCATATATGTACAATATATAGATAGCCGCGTTGTATTTATTATTATTCGTAATATTGTATACAATGACGAGCCGCGTTTGATGGCTCTCAGACCCGACGATCGGAAAACTTTGGCATCGTACATTTTGTAAATGTTGACGCTACACGACAGATGTTAGCATCGTAATTTGATCTTTATGTAATAACATGATGAATACTGTTTTTGATAATCTATAGAATACGTGTACCCAAAGATGCCGTCGGTCATCTTTCATATGATATACAAAATTCCATTTTTAGGGGGACGTGTTATTTTCGTCAAAACGTACACATGGGTGATGGGTATACTTTACTGCATAATAAATATATATAGCATCTATATACAGGGTGCTTCTGAAATGGTTGAGGTAACTAGTATATGCGTACTCAGTGTGATGATGACCCAATGAAGATTTTTTTGAAATTTTTTGTCAATCTTCAAAATCAGCAGAGTTTATTCATTTTATTTTTAGAAAATTATCTTAAATGTGAAAATTAACACTCAAGCTGTACTTTTTGCGAAATTCTCATACGAATCGACGTGTCACACCATGTTTTTTTTTAGTCTGCGATTCGAGCGTAAAAAACGCGAGACAAACGTAAAACTGATGTGACACCTAGATTCGTATGAGAATTTCGCAAAAAATACAACTTGGGTGTTCATTTTCAAATTTAGGATAATGTCCTAAAAATAAGATTGATGATAATAATGATTTGACTATATTTCTAAATAAAAGGACAACCACAAAAATAAAAATAAATGTATTATACTAGATAAATGAATTCATTAGGAATAAACATAATATTATACTAGTTGCGCAACGAACTATGATAAGAACAGTAAGTAACACAATTGTTATCAGTCAAAAGTTGGTGACACTTTATACGTTTCGAAAACATGCCTTGTCGCTTGACCAGTATATTTGTAATCATTGACGTGATTAAAGCAATAACAACGATAACAATGAAGGGCGTAGCAACAGGTAACCACAACACTGCACGCGCAAATTCCCTGACGTCAGGTTAAACGGAGCGCAACACCCAATGGCAGACAACTGTGGGCGGTACCTACACCGCGCGACGCCCAATCACAGACGACTATGGGCGGCACCTGCGCGACGCATCGACGCAATCTACAATACCATGCCGTTAACAACTGCTAGTGCGGATGACAAAATGCATCAGTGAGAGTGACAGTACACTCGCAGCTGAACTATGAACAACATCTAGTAACAACTAGGATCGTGCGAAAACTGCAAGACACACAAGACAGCACACCGGAACGACCATGCGAGTAAAAAATGTATTATACTACAAGTATTATCCATACTCTTGTGGATTTATTTCCGTAGGCCTTTTACATAGTCTCCAGGTGTTAATAATTAATTTAGTATTTCTGTGTTTGATTATATTCTTGGACACTTTCTGTTGATTTTCGTTTTAAATATTTTTCACCGCAGCTATAGAAAGTGTCAGTCCACTCTAACTATTTACGAGTATTTTCTGATTATCTTCAACATTATTACAGCGTAATGTTATTTATGCTGACACGCATTATAGTTATTTCTAAAATAGAAGCCGAACTGTGCTCCAACAGCGAAATGATGCAATTTTTTTAGTTTCAGGTCTTGTATAATAGGATTTAAACATTCATAATATGTCCCGCTGTCCCGCATATTCATAATGATGGTAATTTTTTATTTTTCCCATATTTTCAATTTTACCTTTTTCGTCTATTTTGCAATTACTCGGATAACTTCCCCATATTATGTTTCTCAAACTATTATCCGTTTGAACTTTTTTTTAGATTTTTTTCCTATCTCAATTTTTCCTACATTGGCACGTTGTGCATTCATTTTTTAAATTCTATAAAAGATTGTATATTCGTAAAAATTTTCGGAATCACTTTCTGACGAAGTGGTCGGCTGTACTGGTACGACGGACCTAGTTCGCAGATGGCATAGTTCCAGTGACTTTCGAGTTCCGCCCAGCGCACGTCCGATGGGCGCCCGCTTGGTGTGCAGCTATTACGGTCCGTCAATGCCTTATTTGTTTGTTATTTGTATAGAAATAAATTCTAACCTGGAGACTATGTAAAAGACCTACGGAAATAAATCCACGAGAGTATGGATAATACTTGTAGTATAATACATTTTTTACTCGCATGGTCGTTCCGGTGTGCTGTCTTGTGTGTCTTGTTTTCGCATGATCCTAGTTGTTACTAGATGTTGTTCATTGTTCAGCTTCGAGTGTACTGATGCATTTTGTCATCAGCACTTGCAGTTGTTAACGGCATGGTATTGTAGATTGCGTCGATGCGTCGCGCAGGTGCCGCCCATAGTCGTCTGTGATTGGGCGTCGCGCGGTGTAGGTACCGCCCACAGTTGTCTGCCATTGGGTGTTGCGCTCCGTTTAACCTGACGTCAGGGAATTTGCGCGTGCAGTGTTGTGGTTACCTGTTGCTACGCCCTTCATTGTTATCGTTGTTATTGCTTTAATCACGTCAATAATTACAAATATACTGGTCAAGCGACAAGGCATGTTTTCGAAACGTATAAAGTGTCACCAACTTTTGACTGATAACAATTGTGTTACATACTGTTCTTATCATAGTTCTTTGCGCAACCAGTATAATATTATGTTTATTCCTAATGAATTCATTTATCTAGTATAATACATTTATTTTTATTTTTGTGGTTGTCCTTTTATTTAGAAATATAGTCAAATCATTATCATTATCAATCTTATTTTTAGGACATTATCCTAAATTTGAAAATGAACACCCAAGTTGTATTTTTTGCGAAATTCTCATACGAATCTAGGTGTCACATCAGTTTTACGTTTGTCTCGCGTTTTTTACGCTCGAATCGCCGACTAAAAAAAAAATGGTGTGACACGTCGATTCGTATGAGAAAACTACAAGGTACACATTGGTAGTAGTTGTTTATTGTAATGTTTACAACATACATGATTAATTAGTGCATTATTTTACATTGTCAACTATTATAATTAATGATAAAATAATATAAATACTAGTGTTGGCATAGTTGTAAATGTTCGAATTTATCTGATTTAAGTTTTGTATGTGGTTCAGATGTACAGGTAATAAAATATGGGAACTTTTACCCTTAATGTCATTAGTCATAAGTTAAAGATAAATGAAACTAACTATTTGTGTTCCTATTTATAAAGAAATTTCATTTTGTGGATATCGCAGTAACATAATTATTTTGACTCGATAATATAAACATTTCATTTTTAACGTATGGTAAATGACAAGTCTCGCCAGATCTTCTATTGATCTTTGTTAAAATCCCATATACAGATACTCAGATATTATACTAGGTCAGCATCTGCATTGTCATCTCAGAGAATGACAACTATTGCAAACATGGTTAATTACAACTTTACCTAGGTTACAACAACAATATACATTATTGTCTTTGTAGGAAACGTTTATGTGATCTATATATGCGTCGAATTGAATTGAATTGTCTGCTTTGTGTGAACACGCTAAGGGTAGCTAGTAAGGGGAGGGGAGTGAAGAAAGTCAATCGGGACGTAATGCATTTTCTCATCAGTGGCTATGACTCATAACCACATCGAACCACGGTGGTCGTCTTTTGTTCATCCATCATCAAACAGCAGAGGTCATCAATAGTTTTCCGATTCAATTGATCCCATGGTTATATACTTTTGTAATTTATTTGTACTTACGTATATACAGACGTGGCAAAATCGCTGACCGTCAAAACGTGCCAGCGAATATATGTAATATACTAATATAAGTAATAAGTATATATTGTATGTAGAGGTATAGGTATTATAGTTTCGAATCAGTCTGCATGACGTTTTCACACTCTTCTAAAGCAAAAAAACGAGCACTGAGTAACATATATGATATAGGTATTAAAAGCTGAAACAGGCCTCTCAGACGAATGTCATTCGCATCAGCTACCATAACAACATATTTATATAGTATAATTAGTATATACATTTTACAGCCGTCTACGATATGATGATGGCCAAAACCACGTTCAAGCCGCTCTTGCACGGCTCGTCATGATTGTACCTGTACATATATATATATACATGGGTGTATATTATTACAATGTACCTATATAATTATATATATATGGTTCATAATATATGGTAGGTACGCATCATATAATAATATGCGTACTGCGTCTGAGTAGCTACCAACACTATAAGGACATGTGCACGGTGCGGTGGACTCTAAATGCCGATCCGATACACACTTATATATTATTCAAAACTGGTTCAAAAGTGATCGTTAATCACCATTTTTATCGACACGCCGTCGTGGTGTCATAATTATTATTATAGTCAAGCGGCAATACATCACGAATATCGTATGATATGTACGCAAACATCACGCGTCATGAATTTCGTCCACTTAGCAACAAACGCTCGTCGAATTTACCATCATTATAATAGTAAGGATAATATTACATGTACCTCTAATATATACACCTAAATTACTGTCCAAGTACGTGGCATTACATTATATTTAATCGACCTATATTATGTTAAAGAGTCCTTATAAAAACGCAATATAATGTTATTATAAATGTGTTTCATTTAAATAATGTATACACCAACCGGATAATTTATGTATATATTTTAAATTTATAAATAGTTATACATTTATAACTAATATTGATTATAGTACCTATATGGTTATATTGTATATATTATAGAAAATTTGATCGATTTGCTCGACGTCACATAATATGTCTAGCGCCGATCGTTGTGCATCAACGTATACATATATTTGATTACGATTGTGCACGACGTATAATAGGTAACTATATAATAATTAATAATATGACATGTGGGAGCGAATGATTTAAAAATATTACCAATGCATTTATACGATACTTAAACCCTGTTTACTTGCATTAATATAAATTCATGTATATGTGTTATGTGTATATAGCGAGAAGTGACATATAATATAATATCTCATAATGTTATAATATTTATAATAAATAATAGTGCGTAATGTACGCTCGGTTTTCAAAACGTTGCACTTAAAATATGATTAAACAAAACGACGATTCGTGTGTGTATAGGTACACTTCGGGTGCTTTATAATAATATAGTGTCGTTGAAAAATATCGGTATCCCAATTGAAAAAAAAAATTTTCCAGTTTTTTCTCCCGTCGCGTTTTTACACCTGGCAGATGTTTAATGCGTAAATATTAAATAATATGTATATAGGTACACGTAGGTACTTCACATAATATATAAATATACAAAAGTGGACCTACCTTATAACAACAAAGAAAAACACACACGCTATCGTAGTGCATCGGATATGTATATCTATTACTGTGTAAACTGTGTGTATGTTAAAACAAAATTAAAGCCGCCACTGGAAAATTCATACCGCGCCCGAAAAACTTTGTACCAATAATATTAATATATCATATTTTATATTATACGAGTACCTATTATGCATATATACGTTTATGTGTTTAATAACAATTCGTGCCTTCGGGACAACAGCTGTAACATATCGAATGATTTGTTGATCAACGTTGGACGATGGCACTATATATTATATTATATTTATATAATATAAACGTACTGTTGTATCGTTGTATGTATAATATATTAATATATCACAACAAACATAAATATTGTTAGGTTGTAGATATTATATGCTATACTACATTTTATATAGGAATTTACGAATTTATTGCCATTATACCATACAACAACATTGTATAAAAAAAGTATATATATATATATATATATAAGTACCCATATAATACACTAAATAAAAATTGTATTTTCAATTCACAAAAACACAAAAAAAAAAAAAATCATTTAACACACAAAACCGTTATACTGACGAAATTAAATAAATATTTAAAAAAAATAACAATAACATAGCAGCAAAAATGTTTTGACCGAAAATGGCCGTCACGTTATTGGAAATGTTTTAAATCGAACTGTATAAAAATTAATTTGGACCGTTTAGTGAAGACTTCTACATAATATATTATTATAGAACTTGTAAGAATAATATTTCTCGAAGGATTAATGATAAAGATAAATAATAATATGACGTAAAATACCATATTTGATTATACGAGATTTAATTTTAAACTCTGGTTAATAAAATGATAACAAATAAATAATTTAATACGATTCGTAATGTGCCAGTTATAATATAGACTATAGATTACTCGTCATAGCGTAAATTACGATAATATGTTTTCGTCGAATACAACTTCAGTATAAAACTATATACATTATGGTTTTATGATTCGATTGAGCATTTTGATACTTTTAAATTATGTATACATTTTGCAACGTCCATTATTTTTTACTCGCCATTTGAGACACAACGCAAACACGCTTTATACATGCATTTTAACATATAATTATGAAATATTCAAATATGTACCTATATATATATTATATATATGAATACCGATTGATCAGCAAAGACAGACGCCTACGTGTCATATCATATCTGGATGTATTTACAATGTGCTCGCATATGAACAGACAGTATCTAAACTGCAAATAGAAATCAGGATCGCAATGTTATACTGCAGCAAGCGACAATCTCAACCTGCCATCTGGCACGTGCTTAAGGAGGAAGTTATGCCGAATTTTGTTATTTCTGTCCCATGGTATATACAGTGTCAGCGGTGTCACGCTACCGCATCGAAGAAACATTCGCACTGATCGATTATATAAATAATAGTCGTAATGGGCGGCCCAGAACAAAATCGCTTGTCAGAAAAATTCAAGTACTTCATAGAATGACTGCCGTTCAATCATTCGTCATTATAAACTTATAATCACGTCTTTTTTTTTCTTTCAGAAGGTCCAAGTAATTGTTTGATTGACAGCTATCATTGTACTTATAGTATTATAGTATCTGAAATTAAAACGCCGAAGTTGAAATATACAGTATTCTAATTCAATAAAAATTGTTGTTATGTATAATGACTTCAAATTATGTAAAAAAAATATTTTTAGTTAATAATTTTCATAACAATGAATTTTCAGGTAACTACTGTTAAAAAATTGCTTTGAACCTATACGTACATATTTTGCTGTTTGTTTTTTGTACATATATATTAAAACAAGCACACACCACACGCGAACGTTCGGAGGGCAAATCAAACAAACCGTATATGATAAAATATTTAATGATCGTTTGATTTTTATGTTGTTCACCGCGATGTTCTGCTTTGCGTATGCGTAAATGTAAACACGCACCTTTAATAATGCAAACCAATAATTAATTGTTAAAATTATATTGTATCAAGCCAAAGTTTAGAGAATTTTAAGAGTTGATTTCTTCGAAGTTCAAAGTTCGAACAACATTTATAGTTATAATTATTAAAGAACTTTGGGTAGTGCAGGCTCATCAGTCGTCACTAATTGTGGCCGAAAGACGAAGTTGACAAATTATAGTTACTACAATAGCTATATACCTAGATACGTAGTTTAGGTATTTAGCTTTTAAAAGTATAGACTTTCGTGGGGTGATATGGTGAGTATGGATGATATTTTTAAAAATGGTATTAAATCTCTTATAGACATTTATAGAGAATTCTTGTTATAGCATCGTGTGTCTGCATCCTAGAAGATACCTTATTAAAACACTTCTGATGGGAATTACTATGAAAAAAAAAACATTTTTTTTTTCGTTGAAACAACGACATGTACTTTGTACTTTATAGGGTACATAACAATTACAACACATTATACACTTGTAAATCGTTGTACCTATATGATAATATGATGTACTATTTCGTATTGTCGAAAAATAAATGGTTTTCTCTGATTGGATTGGAAACACATATACATAATCATTGAATAAATTATAGTAAAGTACACATGTACAATAATATTATAGACCTATTGTATTATAAACTATTGTGTCATATGATGAACCAATTGGTATGATAATGATAATATAAGATGGTGTACTCGAATACTTGGATTTAGTTTTTAACAAAAAAATGTATAAATCCGATAACGTTATATAAAGGTGTTTACAAAACAAACAAAAAACCTATATTGGAGTGGCCACAACGTCGTATAGTGCACTATATATGTTATATACCTACGCAATTAGTATAAATGTGTAGTAGATATTGTGTACCTATACTTATTTTCTAATGTCAGAACAGACAGATAATTTGATTAGTAAAGTTTTTCACGTAGGTACATAAAATAATATCTTATACATACATATACATATTATATATGTGTAATGTGTACTAAAATCTTGTTTGCACACGGTAAACCTCTAAGAAGCCTTAATAATCCTATATACGCAATCCGAGTACGCTTAATACTAAATAATAATTGACTACGTAAGGCGGAATGTACTTTGTTGATTTCTCGAAAACATTGACATTACATTCGTATGAGCATTACCAAATGCCGTGAATTAATCGAAGGATTTTGTTCGAGCACACACAAAACTGATTAATATAATACATAAGTCCCTACATTATACACCCATATTATATTATAGAATAATTAATATACATAATACTTATATATAAATAGGAACATGATCGAACGCGGAACAAGTATTAAGATAAATATTAGTATTAATGATGATTTGTTTAGCGATTATAACCATCCGCTATTTCGCATAGTTTGAAACTACTGTTTATTTTAAAGCTTCGAATTATTATGTTTTATTATTTTTTTTTTTTTTTTCATTAAAAGAATAATTACAAGCCATACATAAATTTGTGAAATAAATAATTTTGTTGAATGAAATAGCGGTGAATATAACAGAGTGCGTCAATTATACTAAAATAATAATAATTGGTTATGTTATTTACTATTCATAATTCTCTGAAAACATTATTTATACACTTCTCTTTAATAAAATGTTATATCTAATTATTAATTAGTAATTTTTAATTATACAATATTTTTATATATTATAATAATATTATGATTTTAGATAGATGTGTATATGGTATAGTTTTCAACTCAACCAATTAAATTTTTGTTTTCAAAGCATTAAAATTAAAAATTTTAACATGATGAGAATTTTTTTTAAATATTCACTCTCATTACACTAATAATAACCACCATGATTATAAATTATAATATATAATAATATATATATAACGCAATTACTATCACAACCGTCAGTATAAAGTTATATATCTTATACATTTAAAAGTTAAAGGTGATTATTGTGATGTCAATAATACTTTATACCTTCTATAAATAATGAAGAGTGTTTAGTTTAATCTAAAATGATTATATAGTTTTGACTTAATGAAAACGAAAAAAAATCTTCAAAATCCGAATGAATAATGAATGTATTCAAATTTCAAAGATTTTATCTTTATAAGTTATAAATTATAACCTATATTATACTATATAACAACTTATGCTACCTGTATGTAAATATTATTATTATAAAAGTCTAATACTATAATACCTTGCTATTTGAATATTTTTATATAGAAAAGATATATAGGTGCTTTTGTTTTCATGATCGGAAAGGTATTTTTCTTGGATGAAGTATTTCTAGTTTCACAATAGGTACCTACTACCTACACTATATTGTGTTGCGGAAGCACGTGGGGAATTCGTTATTTATAAAGTTGGACAATACTTTTATAAAACCTATTCAATCAAATTGTCAGTCACACGACCATAATAGTTGTTTAGTTTTGTTATGCAGTGCCTGGCGCGTACGTCTGCAGTCATATCCGGCTGATATTTTTGAGTACAGAAAAAACATTCTGGTTGAGTGCTCGGGTGGAAACCCTATCAGAATAATACTATCGTTGTACGAACCGATTGTGTCATTATTTGTAACAAATAATTTATTTTTATTTTTAAAAGGGTCCGCGAAAACATAGAACAATCATTCTATGTAGGGGGGGCCGTCCTTTTTCCCACCAATACATAATCTACGTATCTAACGTTCTACATTGAAAAAAAAAACTATACTCATCCATAATGCAGTCCGCATGGTTTTTTGTGTAACTGCGTTGTGAATACTTACAAGTGCATTTATACATTTGTAACCTAAAAATTAGTACGTATGACCGTTGGCCCGACCAAATTAAAACAATATTAGAAATCAGAATATATTTTAGGTAATAATATGGTATTCCACCAGACTGGCACCAGTTCAGTTTATTGTAACATTTAAACATTTAAATTCTATATTTTTTTCATATTTTTTTCAAACAATAGACAACAATATTAACATTCTGAAACGTTGTACCTTGCTCATATTACCTGCAGTCTATACGGTATGCGTGGTATATCTACTTATCAAATATTTTAGGTAGGTAGGTATATGAAATATTTAAATTAAGTGTTTACTTAGTGTCTGGCGTGTGTACTGTATGATAAATAAATGATAAATTATAATACTATATAATTTCGAACATTATTGTTATAGTGCGTTATCGAAAACGTACATGACACGCGTTTGGTACATCTCTAATCTCTATAGTGTGGTCTATGGTTCCAGTGTGCGATTACACTATATACGATTTATAAATCGGTTTAATCGGTGAAAAGCCGAACGTTGCGAATTGCTGTGATATGACGTACAATATTACAATAATATTATATTATTATAGGTATGTGTTATAACATTATGTCGGTATGTATTGTATTACATTATTCCCAGTAACGACGTCCGAAATCATCTTTGCGAAACGAATCTACGGACCGACGTCTGTGGTCGGTTTTCAACTCGTTATAAATTTATATACATAGTACATACACACAAGACTGCGAAGGTTTTAAATATCCCGAGACACGCATCGAAGTGAAAAAAAAAACGAATAATAATAATAATAATAATGATTTTGGTTTTCGGGGATCGTATTACACGGTCATTATAAATTTTTTCTCCTCGAAATCTGTCGGCGGCGCGGCGAACGAAACAAAAAAAAAAAATGCAATATAAGAAAAAAGCAATAACGAGAATACAACGAATCTCAGTAATTAAAAAGTATATATATATATATATATTATATACATCGGAGAACATGTGCAGGGGCATCAGCCGTGCGGCAACCGCGTGACGCCGCCGCCGCTGCGTAACCATTATTATTATTTTCCTGTTCGTTCCATTATTCTTTGCCAATGCATCACCGCAGGTGAATAATAATTCCCCAACGCGTCGCCTCGTTCTAGTTTTGTGCCATGTGATACCAATATATTATACCATTGTGTGCGGGTCTCTTATTTTTCTGTTACATATTATCGAGACCCGCAGTGCGGACGCTGACGACGCATCATGTGTCAAAGGCCTAAAAACCTAAAGGGGTGCGTGTATACGTAATAATCGATTTTTTTCTCTTTTCTTTCTTTATATACATATTATATTAACGTGACCTGTCAAAAACTGCGCCCGGTAGAAATGTACAATCCGCCCATCCCTTTCGAACTCCCCTCGGCGCCACGGTATATATCGACGGTCGAAAAAAAAAATAATAATAAAAAAAAAAAATGAAAATGAAAAAGTAAGCGGCGTTGACGCGAGGTAAACAAAGTGTACGCGAACCACCGAGATTCGATCTTTTGAAGCTAACGTCGGTGGCAGTGACGGTGGGGTAAGAGAAACTATAAGTTTCTTATATAATATTTTTCTTTTTATTACTAATATTATTTCACAGCAAATTGGTTTACTGCTCGAATTGAAGGGTATACGTCTTTTAAGCTCGCCGTCCACGTCATCGCAAACATCCGCTCAAACCTCAAACTATTATTTATAAAAAAATTTCTAAAAGTTCTTTCACTCGCAAATGTTATGTTTATATTAACGTGACATAAGAGTCACCGATGTAATACAAATTAACCAACGAATATTAATAATACCTGATATTTATAATTTACTTATAAATCATTGTATAGTAAAAAATCATCATGATGGAATACAATTCATTATTATTTTATCAAGGTATTCCTCGGATTTTTTAAACACAATTAGGTATAAGTGTATAATAACACAATTATAATTTCTATGTAAAAGTTGTTGAGACATGTAAAACCGTCTATTCATTTCCTATGAGGAACCTGCTGTGAATAATAAATATTATATCTTAATTTACTCATTTCCCGACATCATAATAAATTATTTACAAACGCACTCAAAAAAGCTAGAAACCGACGGATTTAAAATTTTTTAATTGCAAACTGTGTGATTGAGAGTTTGAATGGCGGAAAAGACTTCGAGGAAATAGTTCACGGAAAATATCGCGGTTACCTGGTCGCTGCAAATACCGTAACCAATATAGTCGGATGCAGTCACCTTGGACCACGGTCTAACCGCACGATTATAAAATCTCATTGAATTGTGCCGGTTGCGGATAAATGAATTTGTGCCAACTTTTCGACCGCGTCCTTCCCGCGGATATTAGCCACCCAGGTTCTTTATTATTCCTGCAAATAATAAAATTCTTGACGATGGTAACCCATTTCGAATTTATATTGTAGTTATATATGCGAATAATAATATAAAATATGTACCTATAATGTGCATAATATTGTTGTATAGGTTTAGAAAATTCAAGTAAAACCTTGATAAAATATAGTTACGTCACGTATAAGTATTGTTCAATTATTGTGCATTATCATCGGTTTGTATTGTTATCATAATGTATAGATAACCTAGTATAGATCACGTATACTAGATCTGCAGTGTTATTATCTTAATAGATTTTGATTATCGTGGCTGAAAATAATATAATAATATGCGTTAATTGCGTAATGTGCGTTTTTGGCGGGATGCAAAACAATAACACCTCGAAATGTAATTTCGAGAAAAATTAAATGAAATGTAATCTAGTCGGGTGGAACTTATATTTACGTCATTTACGATATTATAGTGATCCAGTGATCCACGTTTATTTTTCAACACTAAAATTATGAATGTATTTTTATTCGTGTTTAACGGCATTACGTTTATTGGAAGATGCTAACGAACTATTAGTAACTGTGAATAAATGTTATGTACTTTAATTTATTGATGCAAAATGGTTGCAATACTTAAGTATGACGTTTTGCAATTGATCCAAATGTGTTTTGTAATTTTAAAGGTTAAAATTGATACGCATTATCAGTGGTACTCAAAACAGTATAGATTTGATATAATATTATGATATCAAATGATCCGCTCGATATAACGGAAACGGATATAGAATTTTTAAATAAATAATATGTGTATATTGTGAATTATAATGTACGAGTATAATACATTATTATACATGCCATATAATATAATATAGAGTAATATTTTTGTTATTCGAGGCTATTGAAATTATATTTTAAGGTGACTGGTGAGTAATGTGTGCCCCACCCCGTGTCCCCGTATGATGTTGTAAACTTGTATGATAAAGGTTAGGTTAGGTAATTACTATAAATCAGTATCAATACGATAGGATTTATTTGGATTTTTATTTTTATTTCAAACTGTCAACCATTTAATAGATGGATATAAATGTACATTTTTCAGAACAATTGGACGAAATGATACATCTAACTATCAATTATTAAAAAAAACCTTCTATATTCGTATACAGACTGTAATTATATATTATTAATGATTGACGATTGTCGATAAACAATCAAACTTAAATTAAATTTAGAAATGTCCCATGAAATCGTTATTGCGGTCGACAATTGGCCAGCAGGGTTCTATCCCCGCTGCAAAACTCGTATATATTTTTATTATTATGCTTGATATTTTATATTTGATACTGACGTAGGGCAAAAATGGTTACTGATTTGATTAACGTCGGAAATTCGATTCTTGGAAACTATAATTTATTACCGTATGTCAAGTCATTCATTGACGTATAGTTTTGAAGAAATCAATACTGAACCACATCCAAAAACAGTAAGTAAACAAATACAATAATGTATAATAACTATATAACTAAAAACAAAAAGTGTATACATTAACATTTTTAACAATATTATTATTTTATTGTTTGAAACTAGTAAAACAAAGTATTAAGTACCTTCCTATTACATAGACATTAGACTGTTAGATTTACTTTTAATTATTCACATTTCAATATCAAATTAAATTGTAGCCTTATAAATATATCTGTTAATTAATTATAAATTAAATCACCAGTATAATTTGATTGATGATTGCGTATTATTTTTTTAATTATAGTAACCATAATTGAAAGGATTTGTGATTCTATTGACCATAGAGGCATAGAATATGGTTATACGAAATGACATAATTTATGTGGTATTTTATTATATGTATGTAATGCATATTCAAGTATAGCGTGTACATTATGTGACTGTAGTACTATACATAAACTACACATTGCATTAATTAATTAGACAATGAATTTATAAATTATCGTATGATGTTCCAACTTAAAAATCAAAATCAGTTTTAAGGTAAAACAAATAATTTTATTTTTATATAATATGAGTAGTTAATAAATAGTTAACAATGACCAGTCCCAACAATTTAATCATAGTATCGTATTTTATCAAACAGTTGAATATAAAATAATATGTTAATAAATTATATTTATTTAAATAATTTATACCCGACTTCTTAACGTTTAAATCGTTTATTGATTAATTAATAATATGTAAATTAATTAGGCATATAAAAATAATTTATTTTCGAATATTTTAATAAAAAATCTATTTTATAGATACATAAAATAAATTTAAATTTAATGTCTTATGGTCGTATTAATATATATATATATATATATATATATATATATATATATATTAATTTATTAGGTCATTGATGTATGTTACAAATTTTTTTAAATAAAACAATTATTGTTTAAACTCACACAATCAAAAACACTTTGTATAAATATATAAAGTATAATATAATATCAATGATAAATAAGGTACCTATATATAGTACATAATATATAGTCATGCTTGATTAATTTAATTATTCGTTATTAATTATTGACGATAACACATATTAATATAATATATATTGCGTATATGGGATGCAAAAAATCAGACTTTAAATTGATATAAAATACTTACTTGATAGTTATATTTTTATATTATTATAATTTGTATGACATTTTGATCAACGCGCCTTAGGAATGTAGGATAATAGATTCATGTCGTATTTGCTGAGATTAATTTTCATCGTGATATTAAATATTTGCACTAGGTGGATGGCGCCATAAAAATATTATTTTTTCAATTTAAATATAGGACACGTTCTCATGCTTATCAATTACAAACATAATATGTCAATAAAAATAGATATTATATTATATACCTATTATATAATAGGTATTTTATCATGAGCATCTGTAAGTCACGTTTCGAGTCTATAAAAACGTCATAAAAAGTTAATATTATTACGTTTAAAACCGAAATCTAGTTGCGGCGGGACAAATGTTACGTGAAGGAAAACTGCACGTACGACGGCGATGCAGCAGTATTATACCGGTACATGATTATACCAGTACATGATTATGACGGCCATTTTGAAAAAAATTACGTCGTCCTACGCACGAGGATATGTTTTGCAAAAATCGTCGGAGTTCTCAAATTTAGTCAAATGTACAACTTACAACATAATATAGAACTCGAACATGACGTATACTAGTCGTATTAAGTAGTATGATACCAGTCGTATTATACAGAAATCGCGCGTATATTGAGCTGTATATGCATAACGCATATATTTATGAAACAGGGATTACGGGCGGGAATGTCATACTGTCAAATATATTATAATTTATAATATTATATATATCTATATATTTTACGAAGGCGGTTTATCAAATACAATAATATTATAACATTATACGCAATTATTACCATGAACGTTTGCATTAATATTGTATTATTGTGCTGCTTTGAATGTGTGTATAATAATATACCTAATGGCTAATATGATATCGATGCGATTAAAACGGTCGGCAGCTGTCGCCCTTATAATATATATTGTAATTTATATTATATTATGGACAGCGTTGATACCTATGTATTAAATTGTGTAATGTTATTTAGAGCAATGTATATTATATTAAATATATTATATTAAATATATATTATTATTGTAATATTATAGTATGATAATTTGACGAGCGCAGTGTTATACAAAGATAACACAACATTTTAAGATAATCAAACATATCTAGATAAAAAAAAAAGATAATTTAAAAATTGCATATTTTGTGAGATACCATTTTTGATAAAAATTATCATAGTGTATACTATATTGTATTATATAAGTTAATACGTAAATATTTAATAATATCGTAAATACGTGTGATTTAATTAAGATACCGTGATCGGCGTTTACCAGAGAATAAGCAAAATAACTTCAGTAAAACACAAGTGATAAAAAAAAATAAATATTCGTTTAAAACGAAGTATAAATAAAATAACTCCCCTTTATCACTTCTTAACGGGAAAAAAATATGTGTCTATGACCAAAATTGAAAAATATGTTGAGACATAAAATAATTTTATTACAATATTATTGTCCACATAATTTAGTTCCGATATCCACCACTTTATAAATAGATAATAAAACGATACTTGAAATTATTTTTATCTAGATAATTCATAACGCTGGGCCGACGAGTATCTATTTATAATATTATATTGTCGCAATATATTACAATAATGGTTGCGGATATTAATATTAGTCGTCAGCGTTAAATTTACAAACGAACAATAGCTGTGTCACGGATTAGCTAGATCCACTCATGCAGCAGTTTAATATGGGAATGCCGCTACAGCTATTTTATGTATATAAATAAACTAAAATATTTTATTGTTATTATAATGGAACAGAATACTGGGTCACGCGAATTGGCGAAAAAAAAAACTCCAAGAGGAACCGGCGGCGGCGTGGCGAGAAAGTCGTAAAACAATGCGTTTGCGTAATAATCGATCGGCGTGAAAATAAAAACGTAACGCTTATAATATTGGAAACAATTAAAATAACGACGGTCGGAGATTATAACAATAATATTATTATTATTATATATAGTTGGCCTTCGTCTTAAACCGGCGAAATAATGTGTAAATACATGACGACGTCCAGGAAAACCGATTTATTCGGGTGCAGTCGATGTCATTGTGTGTGATGAGTTGTTTTTCTCCGACAATGTTTGATTGGAAGCATGCCGGAAAACAGGAGGGAAGTATGATAGAAGACGAAAGAAACCGCGAATTTTATAAAATAATAATAATAATAATAATAATAATAATAATAATAATAATAATAATAATAATTAATAGTATATAGCTGCAGCGGCGGAGAGACGAAATGATAGGAATTAAAACAACGAAAAGGGGAAACGTCATCGCCACCGCGTCCACTCGTCGTCGTGTCATCGCCAAATCGGTTGCACATTCGAATCATCTCGGTACGGCAAATTCTCGGCAGAAAAGATGAACGAAAAAAAAATCAAAATATTATATTCGCGGTACCTAACAATAACTGTCATGGATAAAAATCGTCGTGCGCGTTCTTAACGACGTCCTCCCTCCCCTCTTTATCGACTCGAATCTCTAACCAACAGTGATAAAAAAAGACGACGATAACACAACAACAACAACAATAATAATAATAATAACGAAAAGAACAGTAAAAAAAAGGAAATTACTGTAATAATTATTCTACCGAAAAAATGTTCCACGCGCCAATGTCTGATGAGGAAACCGCCGCGTGGCCGCGCCACCGTTGGTCGCCCGGCTGGTCGCGCGCTCCAGTGTATCGCCGCATACGTCTGTACGGAGCGCGCCAGTCACTAGTCAGTCCGGTGTCCGACGTCAAACTGTTCAGTACACGTACCGCCGCACGACCGTGTTCACTCGTGTTGTGTGTAGTCGTCTCTCTTACGTGTTTTGGTTTGTTTTTGTTTTTGTCGTCGAACGAGTGTGTACTAGTCGATCGTCACCTGCACTGTTTTTTTTTTTTGATTTATTGAAATTTTTGATTATTTTTTTTAGTGATCTAATAAAAAAAATTGTGATTTATTTAATAATAAATAAATAAAATCTTGTAATTACGAAATTATTAAAGTACCTAGTATTGTTATTATTAAATCGAGTTTCGTGCGCCAGATGCTTGCAGTGATCGTCGCCAGTGATTTTCGACGTCAGTGTCTCCAGGAGAAATATCGTTGATAACCGCGCGGGACTGTGTCTTCTCCGTACGGTGATCTTCAGCGCGTGTGTTCGCCGCCGCTGCGGGATCTCGTCGCGCGCAGCCGTCGCTGTCTCGCCCGATGGCTCTGAACGCCACTACGTGTTACAACAAGGCGGTGATCGCGGGCTACGGGTCGTCGTACCCCAGTCCGCTGGCCGCCTCGGCCGGCGTGCCGTCCGCCCTGATGGTGGCCGCGGCCGCCGGATCCGCGGGCGGATCGCCGTCGTCCCGATCCGGATCGTCCGGGTCCAGTAGCGGGCCGTCCGGGTACCGCGTCAAGGACTTCAACGTGCCCCTGCACGTTGACTGTAGCGTCGAGTACGAAATGCCAAGCTCGGCCAAACCGCCGGTGGGCGGTAAGGTCGAGCCGCTGCTCATGATCCACCCGTCGTATTACCGGAAGGCCGAGAGTCGGACCCGCAGCCTGTTCGTCAACAACATGCCTGCCGCCGCGTCCGCGTCGTCAGGCCGAAGCAGACCGTCGGCAGCCGCAGCCGCAGCCGCCGCGGCCGCGGTCGGTGGCGTCTGCGGTAGGTCCGGCGTCTCTGCCGCCATCGCGAACGCCGCCGACGGACCGCCGCCCGCGAAAAAACCGTATGCTGGACCGGCGCCCGGAGTGACCGCTTCCACCGCGGCCGGCGTTTACGGCATGGTCACCGGTGCCGTGGCCGCTGCCGCTGGCGCGTCCCAATGGCCCCCGTTGGGCTCCAGCGCCGAGCACCAACACCACGACGGCAAACGCACTCTGGACATGGTCCAACGGCAATACCAACAGCACCTGCAGGCCAGTCTGCCGCCACCGATGATGACGGCCGCCTTGCCTACAGACAAAACCCACATGACAGGTTAGTTGACGAATTCGAAGATGATATTATTATGATGGTATATCGTTATTATGATATTATATAGTAAAGTTTATGCGAAAAACTCGGTCGAATTTGACCAACGATAATTGCTACTGCGGTCGCGCGAACGGTTCTGTCCCGTTTGTGTGCTGTATGTTGATGGGAAGAGAAGTGGTTTCGATGAATGGAAATGTTGAAAAACTGCGATTTTCTCATCTTTAAATACGATTAAAAATCACATTTTTTCGTGTATTAAAATATAGTCTTCCGGAATGTGTTCGAATATTTTCGACGCCGGGTAAACATTATACTTTCGTCTTAAACTCCATTATCGCTACCTCTCGGGCTATATCGTATTTCTCTTTTTCGCGCTATTTGTCATTCCTTCTATCGTTGTTGGTTATTAAAAACGGGAATTTAATCTTGTTTTTGGTCCTCGTCAGTCGTTTCTACGTCGTGTTCGTACGTGTTTTTTCGCCCGCATTTTTGTCATATCACTGCTCCAAATTTTTCGAAAAACAAAAATAATAAATAGGTGGGTACCAAAAGAAAAATGTTTAATTTCATATCGCTATCAGATTGGTGACGCCCTTTTCTCTTATCGTCGTCCTAGGTAGAAAACAATTGCAACGAGTTTTCTGATAAATATATAATATTATATTAAATTCGCCGAAAAAAACGCGTACACCTCAAACACAAAAACCAATTATGTCTTACCGTTTCGTTTTTGGCTCGTACATATTATAACTTTTTTTTACGAGAGAGCATTCCGTTTCGTTTTGCATTTGTACGGTTCGACGGTGGAACGTGCGAAAGTCGGAAAAACGGAGGGTCGCCTGTACATTGTAATGTTAAAAAAGTTTATCAAAAAAAAAAAAAAACTACCAATTTTTTTAGCGTATTGTCGGTGAACGAAAAATTAGTATTCCTCCGGTGCGAGGGGGCATTTCGTTCGCACAAAGAACGCAAGTCAGTGTCACGATGGCGGGGGACGGGAAAGAGCAGGGTTTTTTATTTTTTTTATCACATTCACGTCCGTAATTAACGTTGATTTATTGGTCCGAAAAAGAGAAAAAAGAATTAGGTAAGGGTATTATAAAGAAGAAACCTTTGTTAATTATACACTGCAGCTCGAATTTAAAAAAAAAAAAAAAGTATACTCTTTGAAACCTGGACTGTGTGTAGGTATAATGTTATTATTTTTATACATTTTTTTTTTTTTTTTGTTTTTCGGATAATTTCGTTTCGAAAATCGAGAGATGTTCCGCCGCGAAAAGTTTTCTGGAAACAACAACCCTCGTCAAAGAGCTAGCGCGCCGTGCCAGTGCGTTAAATCACAGCAGCAGTGCCGACTTCACCTAATTCTGTATACACTAATTACGCGCGCTTTATTATTATTTATTTATTTTTGTTTTTTTTTTTTATTATTTTACGGGCGCAGTTCGCGTATTTCATTTAATTCTGCTGTTTTGTTCTCGCCCGCGATTACGCGGTCCCTCGGGGGGCCTCGCTAATAAATTACAATAATAACGCCGCCGTCACCTATAAATTATTATGGCCCAGGGTTTATAAACCTCCCAAGTCGTGCAGACATTTTCGATTTTGTATTCATTTTGTGTGTGTAAACTGCATCATTTCTTCAACAGAGCTCTCCTCTAACCCCCCACCCCCATGTAAGTGGGCCATTGCAAACATCACCTAACGACGACGAACTTTATTGTTGAATATAATGTTATGTAGATTTGTTTCGGCGCATCAACTATCAAACGACCTTGTGCCTGAAATTCATTGTTAATTGCACGCGAATGTCGTATCCGTATTTTACATGTAGATAGGTACGCGCGCGTAGAAAAAAAAACACGCCGAGGCAATATAATATTATTGTTTTTTGGTTTATCGGTGGCGTTCTCGCCATAAATCTCTCGTCGTCGGCCCCAGGAGTGCAACCGTTTAAATACTAATTAATATTTAGCGTATGCGTCGTGAAAAAATATATTATGTATAGTTCTGTAGGGGCCCACTCGATCATTATAAACGGGTGTGTGTAGTTGTCCCGACAGAGATATTTCTTCGCCCGTCGGCAGCAGCGGCTGCGCCGATAATAATAATAATGTTCGAAAAAAAAAAAAAAAATAGAACAGGCTAAAAGTTACGTACATGACGAACATCTATTCAACGATTTCTTCTGTATTACGAATTATTTTCAAGAATTTTGAGCTTCATCGTAGTATATAGTTAAGCGACAGTGGTGTCCGACGACAGCACTAAACTGATCATTCCTAACCGCGGTATACCTCGTCCGCTGAACTTTCGGTACCTCGGTATATACCCTGGTACGCTTAGACCTAGCAACCGCTGCAGCTGCAGTAATACATCACTGCAGTGTCGATAATAATCGTTTTTTTTTTTCATTTCATCATAATTATCATCAACGCGTCATTGTAATAATATATTATATTATTATTCGAACACGTCTGCGGGAGAAAAATAATAATAATAACAGTACCTATGCGCGTGTGTGTGTGTGTGTGTGTTTCGTATAATGTAATAATAAACAAAATGATAGTATTTGTGTGTCTATTGAAATTTTGCTCATGACTCATGCATAACGCGCGAGCCGTCGCCGATACACTCGCACAATGGTGTCAGACGGCTGAAACGGATACGGTGTATACGTTCATTGTATTCAGATATTACGACACACACACACACACACACATTCGGTCATCCTTTTCAAACACACCCGCGAGTATGTGTGTGTGTGTGTGTGTCACTTGTTGTTGTTAATGGCTTCGCATACGTTCGCGTCCCGAGTGCGTCGACAATGCGGGGTGTCTAGGGGGGGGGGAGTCGTGTCGAAATTTATCGTCTTCGAAAAAGGCGACGGGTTAAATGATAAGATAATAATAATAATGTTTCGGAAAAAAAATCGTTCGAGTGTGAGGCGTGTATTTATATATATATATATATAGTGAGTGAAGCGCGAAGAGAGGAACGAATTCTCCTTACACTTTCCGCGCCCGTTTTAAAATTTATGTATGCGACTCGCACCACGTCCTACGACTGTGTCTCATTGCGTGTTATGGGTACATGTCGCAGAGCGCAGACAAAGTACTTACTTTTTTTTGATCATTTTATATTCTGACAGGGAGAGAACCGATTTCGACCGACGGCCGTCTTATTTTTTATAGTGCTATAAAATGATTATTGTAGTATACGCCCGCATTCGCGATTATTTTCTTATATTCCCGGAAATTCGTGCGTCCGTTTTTATCGCCGTGTAGAAGTAGTAAAGTTTTTGTTAACCAACTTTGTATACCAACTCTAGTAGTAACCGATTTTCCGGTATTATAAAATATTTATATATAGAACGGTGTAAATGCGCGCTGTATAATTTACAAACGGTTTTCCCCGTATCCCTCGGCTTGTTCGTTCTCCTCTCCGTGTGGTATAATAATATAACTCGTATACCATAAAATTTTATACACACACACCCAGGCCAGTGACTTTATTTTCGTTACGTAATAGTACGTAAAAGGAGACGCGCTAAAACGAAATCAAAACGCGTCGCATCGTCGAAAATAGACGACCGAAATATTGAATATTCGATGCACATATTATTCACGTTTTATCATCGAAAGACTCGCGACCGTGTCGAGAACAGTCTGTAGAGGTTATTGTTTTACTTTTTTTCTCCATCTCAGCCGCCATGCGCGAAACGTTTTTATTTTTTTCAACATTAAAATCCCGCATACGATGACGTACAACATTTGTCGACAAAAAAATGTATATCCCCGCACTCGTCTTTCAGCGAAAGGAATGATGAAAAAATAATAACACACCACTCGTCTGTTTATATAATATATAGCGTACTCGACACTGTGTATAATGTATATAATAATAAATAGCATTTGACCCTAATTTTTGTCGCACGCTCTCGATTTGCTTCAATTCCCCTCCTGCCGTCACCGCAACCCTTCTTCGGTCTACAAGTGCGTCGTTCGGGTCGTTTATATTAGTTTTCCGTCTGCGTTCGGTCCGTCGTCGTCAATTGGGTCTCATTAAAATCGATATCATCGCGCACGCTCGCGATGTAATTTAAAATAAAATATCGTTCAAGTGTTGGTTGGTCAAAAAACGGCTCATTATATATTATTATTATTATTGTAATAGTGTACGCTCTGTGGGAGATAGAGAGAGAAAGAGAAAGAAACGCACCATAGTCAATTATGGGGTGTATAATAAATGTATATAGTCGTAATGTTATAATATTATAGTATCAGCAAACGCGCACAAATAATTATTAACAGTCGGGGCCGATCGTCGATGGCCGTCTTTGGAGTTCCTGTTCGTACACGACATCGACGACGACGGGAAACCCGACACGCAGCTTGTACGTCTATCGCATAATATATAAGGACGTGCGGCGATCCGACCACATTACTCTCTGTGTGCGATCGAGAATCGTGACTCGACGACCAACCCCCCTCGGGAATGGTTACACAGAATTTTCGATTTTTTTTTTTTATTAGTGTCGTCACAAAGTTTTTTTTAAATTATTTAACTCTCGTAGGGAACCACCCGAGGGAAGACGGGAAAGACGCAGGCAAAAAACGTTTGATTGTTCTCGGCGATGGTATCTGACAACGTACAACGATCTCACTGTTCGTTTATTATATTATCATATAATTTAATGCATTATACGTAGATAATATATAATAATCGAATTCGTCGGTTAGATTTCGGTTGGCAGTAACCAATCCCCTTACCCAACTCGACCAGTATTTATCGATACGACCGATCTTAATTGCCTTTATGTTATTATTATTATGCGATCATGTTGTTTTCGTAGATGCGGTATTATTATTTTTAACGTATATTTGCAAACTATTTTTTCCACCAATTAATCGCGTTTGTACTTATTTTCATTTTGCATGCCTGCAGCAGGTTTCCACGTTGGGAGCTCGTTGAACATGTGCACTGTGCACAGTGCATAATGGAAATATTATTTATCGTCCTCGAATGGCGTATACGCGTTCAAATAATAATAATAATAATGGCACACAACGATGGTACGTACTATAAGGTCGCTTCTTTACAATATTCAAAGGTTTTGCGCCAACCCCTGGTGGGTCCTCCGAAACGCGAACAAGCACAACACATACACCACGTACCGAGAATACGACCCCGTGCTAAAGGGAAGAAAGAACGCGTCGACAAAAGAGGCGTAGGTATAATATAATGCGCCCTTTATCGAAAATTTTGATCAATTTTTTCCCCCATTTATGTTCCTTCGTTGTGGAATCTACCTCCCCCATCGGTAGGTTGTGCGTCTTTTCTTTTTGTACAATATATTATATTCCACGCGGGTCCAGTTTGAGCCACCCCGACGACGACAATCGGCCTAGCGATTTATTGCAATAAATTTACAATCGTTACACATTTATAATACTCGTTCGCTGCAGACACACTCACACACGATCGATGTACATTTGTACAATTATATTCACTACTCTCAAATACATATTATAATATTATATTTATTATTTTACCGGTGGGAAGGAGTGAGAGAGAGAGAGAGAGGTCATTCCTTTATAAGCGCGGACAGCGATATTATTTATGTGGTCCACGGAATGTATGTGTCGTGTGTGTGCGTACTATGCGTATTATATTATTGTTATTTTATAAATGGCGATAAACCGTCAGACCGGAAAAATGATAATTTTAAAACGGGTGACCGACGTTTCAATGTTCACGTATAGATATTGTGTGCGTATGTTGTATTATGTTATACAGGGTTGTACTCGCGCGCTTACGTATATTGTATAAATTTTAAAGTATAAACTACATCCGCCAACAACCTCTATGTACGCTGTACGCACATATACAGGCCATTACGCGTGAAAAGCAGTGTTTTGAACTGTATACCCATATACCTAAACAATTTTATACGTCGTACGTCGTATTTTACCGTATACCGGTCGTTAAGTTAATAACCGGCAACTGGAGAAACGTACAATGCCCGAATCGTGGTTAATTGATTTAAACCATAATGGAACGTTATACGGAATTGAGATATAATGGTGCTGTTAAAATTTGATCCATACATAAGGTATCAAAAAATATGTACGTCACACACACTGTCAATTACGAACGTAAAACGAACAGAAATAGGTCAGTCGTGGCCGTCGTCCACTATAAAAATCTAGTGTTTTAGCCAATAAAACGTCTATGAAATCATATACGACCCGTGCATCTGCAGCAGAGCAGCACAGCGCCCAGTTGTTATTTTCTTAGAAACGTGCCATGTCGGGTTATTGTAATGTTGCGAGTTACGCCCATGAAAAATTTACATTTACATTGTTTTTCTTCTCGTGCTTCTCTCCCCACCACCACCCTTCGTCCATACATACAATCTTAGTTTTCCTATTCTTCCGTCTCGTATAGATAAACATCAGTTGATATGTATATGTATGTTCGATGGTGCCACTGAATTTTTATGCATTAAAACATCAAATTGGTTTATTTTGAAATGCTTTGTTTCCGTTAATAATACAATACGACGATATTATGCATCCTTTTCTCCTGATTTTTCCTCCTCCTCAACAGTGCCAGCGAGAGAGAATGTGAGAATGTTGCACCGCTAGCTTCTTTTGCAGTCTACAACGGCGCCATAATTTCTCCGATCTAATTATTATAAGATTCCCTAAGTACACATTTTATGAGTATTAGCAGTTGCAATTTAAGCACTATGCGTTATCTATTATATTTTATACAGTAAAACGAAATTGTATTTTATGTATAGAAAACAATTTTTTATTAATTTCATCCCACGGCCCTATACGTTTCTAATCATTGAGTGTATAATGTGTATATAAGTTTGCACCAGTATTCTATATTTTAGAGAGCACAATAATTATTGTTATCGTGTTTCGATCGGACGTTAATAATGTTAGATTTAAATATTTGATTTAAAAGAGCGTATGCCAGTTCGTTTAATGTTGATACCTATTTATATATAAGATTATGATTCAATTTAATCGCGAAAAAAGTTTGAAACAATGATTTCCAGATGACAGTTTTTCCTTTTTTAAGCTTGAAATATTACAGGGACACAAAACTAAATATCTCGTATATTATAATCTTAAAAAAATATTTCTTTCTGGTTGGTTGAGCAAAAAAAATTAAAAAAAAACTTTTTCCATTCAAATTATGATATTTTTAATGTAGATATATGCATAATGCCACTAGGTATTAATATTTCTTCTCCCGACATAAAATAAACTTTTCTCGTCCTGATTAAAGAATTTTGGTTTTAATTAGCACGTTAGCAAAGTATCTTGAAGCGAAATCTCAAATACCTAGTCGTTTGTGTTGGAAATATAAGACCGTTTTTGTGGGTCGTACTACGCACGACATTATTCTATAATTTATTAGGTTATATGTACTTTTGGTATTATTGTACAGAATTAAGCTCGTTGAACACCGTTTAAAACCAAAACTCGTCGAGCTGACGTAATATAAAAGAAATATATCCGACAAACAATCTTCTGATTTAAGTACTCACGTTTTGTCACGTTGGCACGTCATAGAAACACTATACGTTACCTCGGATTCTTCGTAATTTTCTCTTCCCTTTTATCTCGTGACGAAAAAAAAGAAAACTTTTTCGCTGTTGAATCGTCTACAGGTATTAAAGAAGTTTTTTGACGACGAAAAACTTACCTTCCTATCCGTTTTCGTCGATCGCAATGTATGATATTATTATATGTATACAGAATTTATGAATATAGTAAAAGGTCTTCTTTTTATTAATTCTTCCGTGTTTCTTTGAGCTCGAGTAAATAACTAAAAGTAAAAGGGAGCTAAAAAAAGGATCAGATAGTTTTAATTAAAAGAAAGAACGATGAAAAAAAAATGTAAAGAAAAAAACGTGTTCTGATGGCGTTTTTTATTTTTTGTCCATGTTTAGTGCCGAAAGGGTGTTCTTGCTGCCAGGCGAAATTATTAAAGCGCAAAGCCCAACAACCGCCGTCGGTGCCTCAACAACCACAGCAACACCATATCCACCATCACCAACAACAACTACAACAACAGCATCTACCGCAACCACCTCATTTACAACAACAACAACACCTTCATCACCACCAGCAGCAGCAACAGCAACAGCAGCAGCAGCAACATCATCAACATATCCATCATCAGCAGCAGCAGCAGCAGCAGCAACACCACCACCACCAACAACAACAACAACAACAACAGCAGCAGCAGCAGCAACCACAACACATCCATCACCATCACCATCATCAGCAGCAACAACAGCAGCAGCAACAACAACATCAAGAGTACCACAAGTCGAGGCAAAACGAACCGCCAACTCCTCAGCTGTGGGGTTTTAACGGCACCATCGCTGCGGTGTTGCGCAACGAGTACGCCGGCAAACCGACGAAAACGTTGGGACGCATCACCGACCCGATCAACAACATCCTGACGCCAACGTACATGTTCTGAGCGTCGAAGTTGTGATGATATTTTTGTTGTATTTTGTGATAGTTAGACTGTTAATCATTAAAAACCGCGTTCGGATCGAACAGATCTACGAGAAGAATATAATATTACAATTAGGTATGAAACTTGTACGATGAAAATAGTAATAATCACATATAAACCTTTATAATAATATATGTTATCATTATTATTGTACCTAATAATAATATTATTTCATGTACGCGCGCGTTTAGAGCGTGTCGTGAATTCAAAAAAATTTTATTATACATAGTTGTAGACCGCAACGGGAATATATAATATAATATAACGACGATAATAATAATAAAAATATCATTAACAAAAAAAAAAAATATACATAGATAATAATATTGTATCATGCGTTCAAGTTCTCACATGTATTTCTTATCACAATACGATGTAATGTGTTGTGATCATAATATTATTATTGTCATTATACCGTTCGTATGCGGTTATGACAATGATAATAATTATGATAAATATAAACACACGCGCATTTATATTATATTAAATTATGAATATTATGTGTATACGTTTGTAGTGAAGATGGCGTCCGGCCCACCACCCTGGCGTGGCGGCGGGGGTGTCGTGTGTCCGCCGCGTAGTTGTCAAACGTCAGATTTTGTTTTGTTTTTAGCGGACACCCCCTATCCACGACCACCGGACGTCCGGAACGTAGGTACACGTTTAATATATTATTATTGTGTATGTTTATTTTTTTCATTTTTTTTTTTATTTTTTCGCCAATACGACGCACGGACCTGACCATAGAAACGTGCGTCGTCGTCGTGTACATTTATTATATTATATTACATTATATTATGTACTATGATGATTCCAATTTTTTGTTCTTCTTCTATATTATAGTTCGTGCGTGTCGCTTTTTGTTGTGTTGGCTGTGAAATATTGTGATAATAAAAATTTTAAAAAATAAATAAAAAGAAGAAAACGCACGAAAAATGAACTACTCACCGTTTTTCGATAAATCCTGAAAATTACCAACCGCCGTTTTCTCCAAGGGTATATCTGATAATATATATTGTATTATATTACATTAAATTTCTTGCGTAAAGACTGAACGAATATAATATCTTCAAAACAAATTATATGAATAAAAGACTGTAGCCCTTTTACAGTATATATAATACAATAATAATATATAACTAAACAGTCAGGGGGTATGAAAATACCGTATAAGTTCCTTATATGTATAAAAATGAAAATTTTACCTACCCTTTTTAGTTTTCATTGGAAACAATTCCAAACTATAAACGTGTTATGACCGACAATATTATTTTCGTCTGATACCGAACGTAGACGTTATTGTTAAAAAGAAAATAGAAAAAAGCGATAAAAAATTAATAATTTAAATTTTCTTTAGATACATAATCGTTGTCATCATCATCATCATCGTCATAAATCATAATTATAGTTATGATATAAACATAAAAGTGTACATTCCTATATATAATTTTATCATTATACATATTTACGACTTATTAGGTGTGCCTGTTTAATTTGTGTAATTTTTATCTAGTCTGGTTGGATAATGGGCCAAAGAGCTAAACATACATATTATATTTTTTTTTCATACGATAGCGCAAAATAATATCTACAGCGTGTTCACGGGAGGGGGGGGGGCTTCGTTCAGAATAATCACTCACAGGCCTAATAATAATAATAATAACTAAATAGGTCTATATACGATAGGACTCGATAACGTTCGAGAAAAAAAAAACGAAAATAAATACACACTCGAGTACACATTAGATAATGCTTTTTATTTTCTTTACAAACAATAAAAAAAAAATGGTCGGCCTGTGATACACCTTGATAATTCTCTGACATATTTTTCCATTTTTTCGTTATCGTTTAAACTTTTTTTTTTTTTTGAATAACATTTTAAAACGAATGAAATATATAACTATATTGTATTTGTAATATTTATTTTTAGATACCACACGTAATGTTAGCATTCTATTTGTAAATTAGACGTTAGACAAATTATATATCTATTATTATATTTTTTTTAGCCTGTACAAAAGTTTTTTTTTTTTTTTTGTAATTATCCTAATTTCAGGACGTGGTTTATTTGTTAAAAGAAAAATACCTAACATGAGAGAAAAACAATTTAATAAATACACGAGATTATTTAAAGGAAACTATTTGGTTCGTTTTTTTTCTCGCATTTACATCTTCTTACCTACCTATTGCTGTAATTTATAACTCCGTGGCACAAATTGGTGTGCAGTATACGGCTCATCGCCACAATCAATATAACATATTCAGCAGATGTTACTCCTTACTCACGAGCATATGGATTTCAACAACTGCATCGATAAAAATGCTATACTTTATTTTATTTTAGAGTATCGTCCATCGATTATGCACATTATACGCAATATGACTGCATTATATAGGCGCGTTCTATATTTAAATAAATACAATGCATCATTTAGTTTCAATCGGAATTATCTCTTACGAAGAATTACCCGTGTATCCTCCGTGTCCTTTCCTGTATGCGTATACCATATGGTTTTACGCACTCAAAGATCATCGAACGCACTAAAACGTCTCTGGAGGAGTGCGTCTGACATTTGTTTATTCAAAGGTCTCTTGCAGGGAAAGGAAAAATGGCGAAAAGGTCGAAATGAGCGAATTTACGAAAAAAAAAATTAACAGATTTTTCGTCGCAGTGGTTCCGACATGTGGTTTGAACGCGGAAGCATCAACATTATATATACGGCTATTATTTCATATAAAATGGCAACAAATTGGAAAAAGCGACGACTGCAGCAGTTCCCTATTCCCAACTGCACTCGGATGGTGTGCGGAATGTTTTTGTTTATTCTAAATACGTATTTTTACGGTTTTCGATCTCCCGTCGATTGTTACAATAGCAGTGTCATATAATATGAATATCATTATATAACATAAAATATTATATGTATTAATGGTGGGGTAGCCGATAGGTCTAGAACAACCGATTTCAAAATCGAAAAAATCACTATACACAAAATACTGTGGTGATAAATGGTCTTACGGTAGTCGGTAATGCATTAAAAAAAAAATTAAAAAAAAAAAAAAAAAAAAATACATATTTGGTATTTCATTATATCTTTGAACAGTTTAAACGTACACTTATAATTGATTTGTGGCGGCGTCATATTATAATACGTTTCGTTCGTCGTATATGGATATATATACAAGCAGAACTCATCGCTTTGATGGTTCTCTGCAATTTTATGACGTCGTCCTCTGCAGAGATTTGATTTTATAGGAAAAGGCGATGTGTACCGCCACCGCGTGTTCATGCTCTCGTTTTTATAATAACGCGATCGTGTCGCCGTCGGTGAGTGAATTTCCGTGGTACGTATTTATTGGAATAATAATTATTACGGATACGGGCCAAGTAATTATATTGTTAGGATTTAAGCATCGAATTGCCGCGGGATGATACGGTAAGTAGAGCGGTTCAGCGGTCTAATAATGGCACACGCACATGTAGAAAAAAAAGGCGTCCCAACAGACGGACAATTGTAAAGAAATCACTTTTTCTAATATTTCCATCGGGCGAGAAAAAAGACTAATGTTGTCGAAACTTTGTTTATTAATTATAATGCACATTCAAAGCAAAAAAATATTTTGAATGATAATTGATCAAACCAACCTTATACATTTGCTGACTTAGTGCCTCACTAATTCAAAAACAATCTGAGGTAACCTATTACCGTGACACAAAATGTATAATATACCTACAATATTAATTATAATAATATATCCTCAGGTGATGGGTACATAAATAAAGGCATCTGTTCGATTTAAATTTTTGGCGATGCTAAATAATTTATATTTTTACTCGTACAAGAACGAAAAATAAACGCTAAATGTTTTAAACTTTCAAAGAGAAGACGTGAGTTGGTGTCACTTATACAGTGATAATACATTATATGTCGGTAAAATAAATTATGTACACCATTTTCGGAAGGACAGGACGACAAAATAAAATCTTTTGAACAATGATTGGGTAGGTATAATAATATATAATCATAAATGAGTAATAACTGTACCAGTACATTACACAATAACGCAGATTTTGTTAAGATAAAATGTGTAGTTCAAATTATAACTATAATAGATAGGCGCGCTATATAATATAATAAATCTAACCATAATAAAACTCACATAAACTTGCAGGTTTTCAATTTTTTTTCTCGATCAATCGTGATTTTTATCAAAGTTTTTTTTTTTTTTAAATAGATTTTATCAACTATAAAAATACTAAATATGTAAAGGTAGGCATACTTAGTCGTATACAATTTAAATGTTCGTGTTATTCAAAAATGTCTTTCGGATATTCAAACTAAAACGACGGACGTGTGTTATGCATACGGTTCGACGATTAATGATTGTTTTTTAAATACTTACCAAGATAAAAAAAAAAAAAAATTAAAATTAATAGTTGTTGAGAGATGTCCTGATAAGTGGCATCATAATGTACCTGTGCTCTATAGGTAGGTTCCTACTTCAAAACGTTTTACTCCAAATCACAAGAATCGACCGATTAAAATGTGATAGTTTAGGTGCACGTGTACCTAAATATATTTTATTGGGTCAATGAATCTAAAAAGACAATCGGATATGTTTATATATAGGTTTAACATTTAAGCCGCCGCTGTGGTTAAGAACAACAATGCCGTTTTTGTCTGTACACGCGGCATTATGTAATAGAATTTTTTTTTATTATTTTAAATACAAACGTTGTTGCCGTCGTGATAATAACTTCGGATGACATACACAAAATATATTACGGTCACGTGATTCGACGACAAAGAACACCATCATTTCGAACGAATAAGAAACATAATAATAATGTACTTTGTTTTTAATAGACTTTTTTTAAGCAGTACAGATTAAAAAAAAAAAAAATGTGTAATGCGAACGTTTAAGGTCTCTAAATTGCCAAACCGATTTGTAGCTTAATAGTCTCGCACGTGTACATAATATGTGTTTGCGGGAAAAAAATTTAAACGTTCAACCTTAATGTCTGTTTATTGTAAATTTTACGATCCAGCGGTTCTTTTTTTTTTTTTTTGAGTACCTACCTATATTTCGTAATTTCAACCAAGTTATTTGTTTCATATGTACCATTCAAAACCGTGTCGTTATCATGCATGTGTGTATGATATTATTTTTTTTTGTATTTCGTCCATTAATCAATAGAAAGTTTCTCTGATTTTTTTTTTCTTTGCATTTCGCCGCCATTATAAACCCAAACACCAAATATAATACACGCTTGCAGAACAAGCAACAACTATTAATATAATATTATTATATTTACATAAAATGAAAATATAACTAATGTACATATAGCCACCTAGGTACCCATTAAAAAGTTTCTAAAAAAAAAAAAAAAAAAATATGTTGTACCATTAAAAAAATTGTGCACAGTTATTATCATTAGGTATCCTATGTGTAATATCATTTAAATAGTGTGGCTGCTTCGACCGACACATTTAAAGGCAAAATATTTTAATACCTATTATATTATATTATAATATAATACTGCGATTGTTCTATGAATTTGCGTATAGTCAATATCGAGAAAACGCTTTTGTCTTCGACGCGCACAATTTTATCCACGCAACACCGGCGAATACAAAATTTGAAAAACTCGCGATAGATGACTGCTGTGATCCGATTATTCGACGCATTGAAAAACTACTCTGAACGATACCGAAATGTTGCCGGACGAAAATTGCAATGTGGACGACTATCGGTGGCCAACCTATAAAGGTAACCTAGGCATACCAAATTATATTGATCAGGTATAGTGTGAGTCGCACATAACGCGGTATAATGTTATCATTTATATAAATAATAATAATGTGTGTGAATAATAATATAAAACAACTATGTGTGTGTGTGTGTGTGTGTGTATATCGACAACGTGCCCACCACCGCTGCGGCGAGCCAGCTGGTCGTAAGTCAAGAACACAAACGGTGTTCGCCTGTCGTCGGTGTGCTGCGTGGGATAAACTATATAAATATAATTATTTACGCGCGACGATATATAGTATTAAACAGATTTAGTCACCGACCGCCGATGTCTTTCGGAATGCGTAGTGGCAAGAGAGAGTGTGTGTGTGAGAGAGAGAGAGCGAGTGAGTGAGTGAGATAGTGTGTACTGAAAATAACAATCACGCTGTAAGAGGGTAGTGTATGAAATTCGCCTTTTTTGGAATTGTATCAAAAATGAAACGGGGCAAGGCAGCACTGCAAGCAGCCACTACATCAGGAATGCGTGAGTCTCTATTGGCATTCCGGTCAACGCTGTATAATGTATAGGTATTAAGGTGCATCAGATATAGGTAGGTGCTTGCGGGCGCTGTTATTGGTTTGGAATAAATTTCATTTGTTTTTATAACAATATAATATAATCTTGTCTGGACGTAAACAGAAATAAGAAATACAGAATGAGCCGCCGCATGTGTGCCTCATATAATAATAATCATAACATCATGTAATAACTATATACCATACGACGGATGGGACGGATGTCATGTTGTGATAAAACGAAATGTACCATCAATGCGCCATTATACATAATATGTGATATAATTAATGTAATAATAAATTATGTGTCTAATGTCTATTTAGAATACGGTTATATATATATATGTATATTATATATACATAGAAGAAGACGAACGGACATCAGTGATGGCGGCAACCGATCGAAATTTCATACTATATTTTACGTCATTTACGTAGCCCACGTAATCGCATCATCGTCTTAATCATATGCTTAAAGATACCGCAAGATATGTTTTACATTAATTATAAACTGATTTTTTAAATTTATCCACTGTAATATTGTCGATTTTCGAAACGATTTACTACTCTTATTGATATATAACGATTACCGTCTTATTCCATTTTATTAATTATATTAAATTGTACAGATATGCAATTATTCAAAATGTACCGAAAATATTGTGATACCTCGAAAAGTCGAAAGCAGTAATTTAGTACGCCGTCGCGTCGTGGCCACTGCTCGAGCGGTTTTGTTCCCATGATGGCGGACGGACACGGAATACGGACGCCCCGTCGGAGTTGAATAGGTATGCCTTTGTCTTCTGCTCGTAATTTTACGCGGAAAATGACACGGCGTGTCTCGTCGGTTATGTCACGAACGGAAATGATTCAATCTGGGAAAATGAATTGTTTCGTATATAGGGTGGTGAAAACTATACTCATCGACCAACAAATGGGTAACGAAATGTATAGAAAAGTAATGTTGGGAAGGGGTAAATATCGTGGCAAGAGGATAAACTGCAATATGCAGTCGGGCTTTTTCACAAAAAAAAAAAAATGATTGTAAGGATAAAAATAATAATAATAATAATATATATATATATTTTTATAATAACCTATATATACCATAAATTTAGGAATCTTGTATTTGTTTATTTTTTTTTTTTGACCAAGTCACGGACGTAGAAAACGTTTCCGGTCCAAACAAACATAATATAATACAAAAACACACCGACTCGCACACGAAGAATCATTTCCAGTTTCCAACTCGCGAAATGTCAACGAGGTAGGAATACGAAACGCGTTTTCAAGTGGCAATTCAACGTTATAATGATAATAATCGCACAACACGGCAGTGTCCGCTGTAAATCAATATTTGCAATGTAAATGCGAAATCGTGATATTATTATCTTATTGACACCCATGTAGGTTGGATTTCGATTTCGGCGCCGAAAGAAAAACGTCGTCACTCGGCCGAGTACGTGTGGCCGTGCTCGTCTCGCAGCGATGATCAGTTGTACCTACAACACAGCACTTGTCTGCTGCCAATTTCAATGGTACCTACCTACCGGTATAATGGTAATGGTATACATGGTAATATATTGTTACTATATTAATTATATTATGCTATTATAATGTATTATTATTATTATACTATAATATATTATGATATTATATTATTACTATATTAATTATATTATAATATTATAATATACTATTACTGTTTTAACAATATTTTGATATTTTTATTATATGTATATTATACTATAATATATTATTTAATATTTAAATACCTCTTGTACAATGTTATGTGCGTGCTTATTATTTTAATATAACCACGCGATGTTTTTCGAGATAGCTAGTTGATTTCCGCCGAATAAACTCTAATAATATAATGTTATGATGCCGAGTGATTCATTATTTTGTAGCGCTTGCGTCATCACAAAATGTAAATACCATCATAAAGCTTTTGAAAAATGTAAGTCGTATCATAGTTCCTGACTCGAACATTTTTATTCACTTAACTCCGCTCGTCAAAACGTTAAAATTTGTAACTATAAGGTTAAATTATCCCTAGAATTTCGATTTTGTTTGATAAATTTCTCACAAACGTATTTACCGGTTTTTGGAACTTTAAATTCAAATTGTATGCCTACTGTTAGATCGTCAGGAATAACTTAAAAAAAAATTATTTGGATCTTAAAGCGAACTGTATAATAGGCTTTATTTTAACTTTTTATAGCTGTGGAATCACTTGTACAACAGTGGTTTTCAGTGTGCCGCGAGTATCCACTAGGTGTGCTGCGGTTTTTCCATAAATTACCGATTGTGTTGAATTGCGAATAAAAACACTATAAAAGCACTTACGAATATCAAAAATAGAAGTAGTAGTCTGTCAACTATTCGTCCAAGAATTAAAAATATTTGTAACGACCATCAGGCACACATTTCTCATTAAATCTACTTATGTATAAACTACACTTTTTTTCATGTAAATATAATTACTAATACAATGTAATTATAATTAATAAATATTTGATAGCCCATCAATCACACATTTCTAATAAAATGTATATAAAATTATAATTAATTTTAAACAACTTTGTTCATCTAAAAAAAGGTAAGTGTGCCGTGTACAATAAAAGTTTGAAAACCACTGCTGTACAACTTTGATACGCGACTATGTCGCAAATAATATATGGTCATAATTTATGTATAAAACAATAATTTATGCCGTTATCGCGAAGCGTATACGATTATAATAATAGTATGATTCGAGCACAAACACCTACGGTCATTAAAAGTAGTAAAAAATATTAATTGTATAAAAAATAATATTTTTTTCAAATGATTCGTCATGTATAGGTATTTTAATAATGACTTATAATCATTCGAAACAAAATATTTTCCAAACGTTCACGCTTTCTTAAAGGAATCACCCTGTATGTAATATATTATACCTACAACAACAGCGTCGCTTTTTGTTTTAATTGGTTATATATCATATAATACATAACATAACATGACGTGTATAATTTATATTAGTATATTGTAGTAGGTAACCTACATAAAATTGTTTGTTTTTTTTTCTAACGTCCATGTAAAATATTTATACATTTATTTATTGTTATTATTTTGTTTACGGTCTGTAGTTGCGGAATGTGTCTTTACTCCTTGTGTATAATAACGACATGTACCTTAGAATAGTAAATTATCATAATTATTAATCATGACGCGTAGGTATGCCTTACACGCGTTTAGAACCAATAATACGTTTGTATTGATAATCCGATAACTTTAACAACTTCTTTGTTCCGAGCGTTCTGACATTCGAAGATATTATAATATTACGATATTGATTTAATATAATAAACCAATGGCATTCTATCTTTTAATGCCAATTCTGTGAATAATAATTATAACTCATATTAAGCGCATTACTTACCTATTCCCACTTATAGGCTATACATATTGATTAAATGTTTATAATTTAATACGGTTTATCGTGTTTTCGTTTTGCTATTGGCGTTTCAATTTTAGGTTCGGCGTCGCGCCGCAGAGGACTGGCGGAGGTTCGTGAGAATCAAGTATAATAATATTGTTTTAATCGTCGTCATTTCACTGGAATTTTGCGATTTTCCTGCACAGCGAAAACGGAGAACGTTTCGTGTACTGCAGGAGCTGTATTAATATAGGCACCTACTGTGCAGTGTGCGTTACATATATAATTATTATTATACAGTATACCTGCTGCACAGTAGTAGAATGACGACTATTATTACAGTTTTAAATGTTCTTTTACTAGACGAAAATAACAATTATTACGACATTTTCCTAGCATGTACGCCTACTGCGAACGAGTCATAAAATAAAATATGGTAAGCGTATTTTTATTTCTAATGAACTTCACTATTATTTAAGTCACGAACCGCTCGTATGCAACACTCATTACGTGTACTTAATTTTTTTTTTCTCGATGATTAATCGATTACGTTTAAAAGAACACAAATTGTGTGGAAACTTATTGTTCGGTAGAAAAATAACAATTTCGTCGCCGTCAAAGAAACCGACCGGCATATAGTGTTGGTGCACATCACGTCACAATGATTATAATAATATATATATATATATGTATATGTCGTCTTTGCATCATACACACGAGTGGGCTTATATTTTGGGTAAATACATCCACTGTGATCACCTTCACCACCGGTGGCTAATCACAACAGGACTTGGCGTCTCGGGTTTTTTGAATCATATCAGTAACATAATATAATATTAATATTATTTATGAATCGTCACGGCACGCTAAGAATTTCGGTGTATATTATAATCTGTTATAAGCTATACGTACATATTATTATAATTTATTTTAGATATCATTGTAATAAAAATATTTTTCTCGTATTAGTACATATAATATAATAGATTAATACCTATCAGTGTTTGGAAAGAACGCAATTTACCTAGTAAACAATATTTTTTTTTCTCCGAAAAAATAGCACGCTTATATTTTTATTAAATATTTATATTTCTAACAATTATGTTTATGGTGTTTAAATTTATTCGAAAATTTATATCATATTATATTATATTTAATAATTAAATTATATCAAGTTATTTAATTTAATAAACATTTGTCTATTATAAATTTTATAATATTCTCATTGTGGCTTGGCGCTGTGTGGTTGCGGCAATCAGTCACGCGACGTGATTGAGAATACGCACCGCCCGCTGCCTCAGGTTCCCGGATGGGTGACCACCCGGGTTCTTAGTGACAAAATCTTGCCGCACATAAACGTATTGCCAACTTACCATACCAACCCTCACTGTTAAAGAACTACTAAAAATAACCAACCAATGGCGTATGTTACCACATTTATTTTTAATTTTTAAATTTTTTTTTTTTAAATCCTATTATATTTATTTGATCACGAATTAAGTAACAACGTGGCGACACCACCTATGTACGCATGAATATTTTATATTATGTATAATATTATGTTTAAGGCCGTAACTAAATTAATAATGTCGCTCGGAGAACACCTACTCATTTTGTTATAAAATATTTATTTTTTTTTATTTTTTTTCACACTTTTTTAAACGTTTCGGTACTCAAGGCCTCCTTCCCGGTGAAACGCGTGATTGGCAGAGGAGAACATCATCAACATGGCGTGATGGTTATACCGGTGACGGCGGTTACTGGTTGCTACCGATTAATGGTTGCACACTTACACTGTATATATTATACACTATATATAACATGTATATATATATATATTATTTCGTGTTTATACTGTATAGTTGTTGCTGTGTACGTGATTATGCCGATTGCAGCTAATCGATCGACCAAAACGCGGTTAAACGGTTTAACTTTCTCGGAGAGCTGCAGTCGAAAACACCATTGACGGCGTATACAGATCGACGAGTACCTCTCTATCGCTATCTCTCTCTCTCTCTATATATATATATATATATAATATATCCGTAAAATTTAAAAATTATAATAATAATAATATCGGCGATTTTAAAGGCTGATGGATAAGAAAAATTAAAAAAAAAAAACAAATGTTATGCTCTGCATTCATATTATATTATTAAGTGTGTTCTTTCTTGTAAGTATACTCAATACGCGATCAGCTCGTCTATGTAATAAATAATAATATATGCGCTGAACAATCATATAATTGCCTATATAATGGGTGTTGAACACCAAAGCCATTTTTCCGAACTTGGAACTACGTGACCCGAAATCGAGAGAACGCCGTTCTGTTTTTCAGTACCTAATCAGTATATAACGAATAATGATAATAATCTTAATATTATAATATGTTGCATATACGTATCGTATAATAATATAATGTAACCCATCTAGTATGTTATATAAATGTAAAAGCGATTATTTTCCTAATTATTTTTTTAGTAATCAATGTATAATGCACTGCTGTGGTAATCACTTCGTTTTCGTTGTCGATACACATAACATTAATGTCATACTTGTATATTATAATATTGCGGCGGCGCGATAAATCTGAAAATTCAATTTCGGCATATGATATTATATAGATGAGTATACAGTGTCCGCGCATTTTTGCTCTGTGTGTTATCATTATTCCATGACGCACATATTGTATACGTAATATAATATTGTGTTTGTTTATCAGTTATAGTAATGTGTATTCATATTATATTGTGTACTTTTTTTTTTTCACAGAGAAAAACTTTCTACATTGTAATGTCCTTTTTGTTTTAGCCGAATCCCCGCGTGTGCGTCACCGTCCGAATGCAAATTCGAGTTGGATCTAAAACAAATTTACTCTAATGCCAAAACTTTTTTCGACATTAGATATATATTATTATATATAGACCTGAAACCGTCACAGTGTTATACACGCCACTCACGTGTGGTTCTCTTATATGCGAACCGGTTGTGCGTGTACAGAAATGAAAAACATTTATGAAACGATTGCACGGTGTTTATAACAATAATAATAATAATAATAATAAATAAATACGTATTAGAAAACATTATATTATTATTATTATGTCTATGTTATGGGCATAGTCTACATGCAGATTTATTTTAATTCGATTCAATTTTTTTTTTTTTTTTTTCTAATGCGGTGAAGGTTACCGCTTCGCAATTCGAATGCTAATTATTGACAATGGTATTGGGAAAAAAACAAACGCCGCACGTGAAACCCGTCGATAAAGAAATAATTATCTATGCGATTCTGTCTCGTCCATGTCCGACAATAATAATACATAATATGCACACTTATTATATTATTATATACGGGTAAAATGCGTGTACAGTTTTCCTTTTGTTTAAATAGTTTTCGTGAGAACTTGTGTGTATAGTGATATAGTTGTATTATACATGGTGAATAAAATAATAATATAATGTAGGTAGTAGGTATATACGCGTGTATATTATGAATGCGCCATTGGAAACGACGTGTGTTTGGCAAATCGCTTTTTTGGCAACGTTTCTCGGTAACAATCACGTATTCATTATTTTTGATCGATTACAATAAAACGATGCGTGCACAAGGGAAATTTCAGGGTAGGTATACGTGCAATCTATTTATTTTTCTACCTTATAAAGCGGCGTATATATTCACTTTAACGTATATAATATTTGGCGCGGGTGTATATTGTGCACACGTCATAACCGTAGAATTCTATGCATTGAATATAATTTGGTCACGTACATGGAAAACATAATTGTATAACGGCGTGGTGTTGTTTAACGCGAATTCGTTAGGAATATTACGAATGGAGCGTTTGACTGTAACGACTGTGGAATGAAAAAAAAAAAAAAAAAAAATGAAAAGTGTCAGGTAAACGAATTATTGTTTTCGACATATTAATTTTGAACCGTGTTCACTATTCAAACTATACATTTGCTTAAGTATTTTATTTTTACGCATTAACATCTGAATCGTAAACCTATATTGTTATATTATAATTTCATTTGCTTGTTTTTATTGTTTGAAATATTTGATGTGTACCATAATAATATTATTATTAAAATAACATCAATATGTTTAAATCGTGGGAAATCAATTTTTAACAATACCTTACTAATTTTCTACGAACGTGGCTTGTGACAACTCTGCAAACGTTCGTAAAAAAGTGTGTAATAGACAAAAAAATATTATCATATCTAAATGTATATTATTATTTATTGTATATGATGGTCTTTCGAACCATGTTAATTAGGCATATGTGAAGAAACACGTGTTAGATTAATGAGTTATTCTAAAGTAATAAATTAATAAAAAATGAATGAATTCGTTTTTTCTCACATCATTAGGAACTACTAAGTGTAATATAAACAAATCAAAATCATTAAATGCTTATCGACTATTTTTTTTTTTTAATTATTATTGCAACAGCATGCTTAGGCAGTATGTATCATTATAGATTTTAGAATTTGTAATCGGACCGCCGTGTAGTTACAATATTATGCTTATGATATATTATAATAACAATATATAACTGATAATTACGATGCGCACGAACATCCATGACCTTTTATCAAAAAATAATATTTTATTATTGAAACACAAATCGAGATAATTTCTGTAGTTTTCTGCACATTCGTTTTCGAATTTGAAACACTGAATAACCACCACCGTATCTTCGTCGTCGTGCATAACATATAGTCACGCCTCACGCATAAACAACATCAAATCATATATGACTAATTATTATACATAACATTATTATAATTGAGTGTTATTAAATAAACCTTATACAAGTATGTAGCTCCTCGAAATAGTCGTAGATTGTGTAATAATATGTCTTGTTATAATTATATTAGTGTCGTTTCTATCGGGAAAACTATAGTGGTCTCTGGGCCTGTGGGACTGAATTATGTTGTGTCTAAGTGTATATATTATTGTATGTATGCAGAGAAAGTAATAAGGAATAGTGTATTCATGACACTATAAAGCAACCCCGCAGTATAAAATCCCACCCGGGGCATGATCAAAATTCTAAAACCAAATCAAAAAGATTATTTTAAAATTTAATATATTTCTAGTGTCTTCATTCTAAAATGGCATACCCCAAATAGAAAAAAAACAACATTATGTCATCACAGAAGTCTCTTAAATGTGTAGGTTTACAATACAATATTAATATTTTTTGAATACATGTTAATGTAAATGTTACAAATTAATTATTTTTATATTAATTATCAAATAAAAGTTGTATGCGTCTTGGTTGCATACAATATGATTGTATAACGTCTTCAATAATTTTTTGTTTTTGCTTTTTAAAAACGTCTTTAATATGCGTGGTATTAAATTAACAATAGTTTTAAAATATTCTCAGTAGGGACAATGGCCCCTTTGGCTCCTCTCCCCCTGCGTGCGCCCTTGGACACTATAATTGCCAATAATGATTACTGATTGTCACTATCGTCAATTATTGTAAAGCCCGTTTGTTTAATATACTACGTGGCAGTTATCAACGAACACCGATCAGTTAAAGGGCTAAGAGGCGTCCTAGTTGGTGAGTATACGCTTTGCGAATATCTATTCGAGTGTATAGTATACTGTAGATGATTGATTGATGACTAAAATTTGTAGTTGTTTATTTAAAGATCTTTTTTCCCCATCAGCTGGCCCCGTCGTTAAAGTAAGATGAGACATGGCGTGGAGTTATAATAGATAGGTCAAATAAATATATGCTTGAAAAAAAAAAACCATTCCTATCTACAGGGTCCAACGCTTCTCCCCAGAGATATCAGGCGATAAGAGTTATTATATTGCCCACTGACCACGTTACAGAGTTATGTGAAGGGGGGCACAGAGTGGTCTCGAAGAATTTTATCAATGCGTCGAGAAAATTCACCAATTCAATTTCAAAGTAAACCAGGTACGTTACGCCAAAGATTAGCAAAAAACACATAAGTATACCTTTCCACATAATAGGTATGTAAAAGTATATTATAATATGTTTTATTAGGTACAACGAATTATTTATTAAAAAAACAACAGTGGTTACATATTAAATACATTACGTATTTAAAAAAAAGTATATTATATACATAATTATTTGTTGGTATGCCGTTTGTCAAAAAATAATTTGAAAATAATATGTTCAACGTGACAGTCAAACACGTTCCACGTTATTGATTGGAAAGCTACTGTTATACTCATTATCAGTCGCCCAACGTATGTTAGCAATGTGTCGGAAACCAAAGACATTTTCCTTTCCAATGATATTGATGAAGTGGCACCCCGCGTTGTTTTGTTGCCAATACAGAGCATTTCATATTCGGTGGATTCTTTTATGTTCAACCTACATAATATTATGGTATATACATATTTATATAAAGGTATTATGCACACACATAAAGATATAAATATCGTCGTCAGCGGAGAGGTAGTATAGTTTTATCTTCGGTTAGATTAGGGTTCGTTGGATATATATATATATATATATTGGTTAGCGAGGAGGAAACGACGGAAAACGTTATGAAATAATATATGGGTACGTAAAAAATAAAACCGCGGAAAACGCGCCCAATGCGCTGGAAAAAGGGACGTGTGCAGACACAGTAATCCACCAAGTATGCTCACTCCCATTTTTCCTCCAACTGCAATGAATCTATTCAAAGTCTGAATTTTTTAAGTTTATTTAGAGAATACATTTTCAAATAATTAGCTTTTTCCTGCAGTAACAATCACAGTGTCTTCTGGAGATACCAACTTTTTTATGAGAATCGCCTTATATAAACTGTAAAGATCACGATTATGGATTTGGTTGATTGGCAATGACGATGATTAGAAAATAATAGTGACATCCATCAACGTTTTATAATTTGTTATCCGCGTACAATAAATATTACATCGATTTTATATTTTTAATTTGGAGCGTAGCGAATAGCGACCATCAACTTTGAAATACGTTTCTTGTGGCTGATTCGCCTGATTGAATCTAGTTGGTTCTTTTGGGAAGTCGATAATTGAAAATTATCAGTATTTTTTAAAACGATCTTGAAAAACTAAAATAAAATTCAAACTACCAACATTTGTTAATATTTTAACTATTAAAAAAATAATTATTATTATTTGTCTGTCAGGAACCTTACCAACAAGTTAGGCTTTCATTGCTGTCAATCGTTTTTCATCGAACTCAATACGACTGAATTCAAGTTTAACACATTCTCGTTACAGTGCTTCCTTAATGACGAGGTACAGCGCTCTGCTGTAATCGCTCTGATTATACTCGCTTATACTTTCCCCTTTTTTTAAAAAAAAAAAAAAAAACGAATTCATCTGCTTAATCTTTTTACAAAGAATGGTTCTCGTTTGAAAAAAAAAGCTTTTATTCATCGCCACAGGACATTTCCTTACCATCGCTGCAGATGGTATCATATACCTATATAATTAATCAAAAATAGGCCCTTCGGAGCACTGCAGCTTTAAAAAGCTCCTAACATCACAATGTTTGTATGAATACGTATTTAAGGGGAAAATGCGGAGTCGAGCATTTTCGGTGAGTCACTCCGTACATATTGTTACTTACATTGTAATAATAATAATAATAATACCTACGCGTGTCGTTTATATATACGGAAATATGAGTCAAACGCGTGCGACGAGATTTATATCGAACGATTAATCGTGTAAATACCCTTGTATCGGTGCTGCAGCTGTGGCATCATGTGCGGAAAATTCCGCAACAGTGATTTATCGGCGACGTCGTCGGATTCGCGTGTGTTTCGCGATCGCGAAAAACCTAAAGCCGCGAGTACCATTATTATTACTATTATTATTATTTTAATATATGAGCAACATTTTATACATAATGTGTGGCACAACGAATATTATTATGACGTGTACGCACGTATACGACGTCCGCAACCGGAAAATCATCGTCGACCTTTTTATCATCATCATCGCCGCCGTCGTCGTCGTCGTCATTATTATTATTATTATTATTATATTATAATATATTATTACGTCGGAGCGCTGTACAATGTATGACGATAATGCACATACACACTATAAAAGTTCGTTTCGGATGGCCGCGATAATACACACACACGCATACACCCAGATAAGGATCCCGTAATTAATGTACGCATTAGCCTCGGTATACGTTGAATCGTTACATGTTATATTGTGTGTGTGTGTGTGTCGTGCGTGTGTGTGTGTGTCGTGCGTGTGTGTGGCTGTGGAGGCCCATTATTTCCGTGCAACCGGCCGGGTTGTGCAGTCGGCGGCGGTGGGCTGCTGCTGCTGCTGTTGCGGCGAGAAATGCATTTCGAATTAGATACGCACACCGCGTCGTGTGTATATACGTATATACAATATAATATTATACGATTCATGACGTTATGTGTATAATGTTGTAGACTATAGTGCTACTCTGCAGCGACTGTATCCGTAGTATACACACACATATATATATATATATGTATTATTTTTATTGTACTCATGCGGGTATGCGTGTGTGTGGTGTAATATCATGTGGTTATCCCGCGAGTGTACGATAATATTATAATACGATATAATATTATACGGCATAATAATATCGGAAACACGAAACGGCGACTCACCTCGAAGGGGGGTGGGGGATTGTCGGGTAATGCGAAAAAAATTTAGACGGATCTTACAATAACTACGCTGTTTTATTCTGTAGCAGTATTATCAAATATATATTATCAATATATTAATTGCTTCAATACATTAGCGCCGGTCGTGAAGGGTACCTATGTCGTATAATATTATTATACATGTGCGTATTTCGAGTACAGTCGTGTCGCGAACTCGGTAACGACTTTACAATGTTTCATAATTTTTTTTTTTTTTTTTGCTGCTTCGCACGCCGCCCATCTGACCCTCCGGCTGTATACGTATTGTGTACATATATATATTTTTTTTTATACATAATATTTAAGAATTTGATACGCGTCACGAAATTCGATTAAACTCGTTACTGTAGGCTGCAGCAGATGTATATACGACGTATACGATCGACTTACTTATACGTCGTATACGTTATATGTATATAGGTAGTTAATTTCGACAGACGTAACTTTTATAACTCGCGTATATTGCTGCAGCGCGTGTACACTGCACTGAGTGTGTTTATAGCTTATGATAATAATAATAATAATTCGAAAGCGCTTTGTACGGATCTCTAAATCAATTCTATGGTCTCACGGTGTTTTTTTAACACCTTTTTGAAATCGGCACATATTGTGTTTTCGAGTTTTCCTATAAAATATTATATTGTATACTCGAAACACCGTCGTTCGTCGCCTTATATACGTTTTATTATTATAAACACCGACCCCGTTTTACGACACATTTTATTCGAACGTCGTGCGGCGATCGATGCGGCGGCGACGGTCGGTACCAAAAAAAAAATTATATACATATATATTATATATATTATATATATAATATAATATATAGAAAATGTAAAAATCGATTTGAACCGCATCGCGATAACACGTCACGCAAGAGGATACGTCAAGGAAAAAAGTTTCGAGATTAGTCCACCGGTCAAATGTGACGCGTTTAGTTTGCCCCTTCCGCCGCCGTATACCCCTCGCCTTGCAGTTAGCTGCAGTCGCTTTTTATCGTATACGCGCATCGGCTGCAGTTATATTATTATTATAGACACTCTGTATACACGTGCGGGTATAGTACTATATGGAATAGCCGATAGTAATAGATGAACGACTACGATATCAGTGGCGGTTTTGGCAACAATAATTAATCGTAACGATATTATAATATGTGTAGGTAATACTACGACAGTGCAGTATATATACGGCTAACGCGTGCGTTCTCCCGGAAAACCCGTGTAGGAGGTTCTGCCGGAGACCCGATTTTGACGCCCGTGTGGGGGGGTGGTGGGGGGGGGGGTTTCTACGGGCTCACGATTTCTACGGAAAACACCAGTGCCAATAAGACCTATAATCCTTTGTGCCGCCAGCCGACACGCATCACGAACCGACTCGTGTATATTTTATTATATATACACACTGCAGCGCTTATATTATATCTACATCTGTATTATATGTATATATTATGCGTGCGCGTGAATATGACGTTTGTTCGATGTTTACAACGTGTGCCGATCGGACCCTAAGTGTAGACCCGCTGCACTGTCGTGTATTATATTGTGTGTTTGTCACACACGTGTCGAGGCGGAACGTTTTATAGACGTACATCTGTATAAATAATGATGCATATAGGTGCGCAGTGAAAAATCTATGTTATTATATTATATCTATCGACTATAACTTACTACGCTTCGTGTCCGTCTTACGGTGTATACGCAACGCATATATATGTATACAGCAAGAGGTTTCTATTTATCATAGGTATAAGTACATAAATATCATTTAAGCCGTGCACCTACGCAAAGCGGACGCCGGGAAGAATTTAAAAACGACCACAGTTTTTCGCTCTAATATATTCACCTCACGAGTAACGGCAAACGTTCGTTCATAATGATCGAGACGGTAATTATATCTGCACAAAAATGTTTGCCTACTGCTGCAGTCGGACGGTTCGTCGTTAATGATTAAAATGAGAAAAAAACCTTTTCCCCAGTCAAAATGGAATATTCACTTATATGCCTAGGTTCTAAGCATGTTATGGAGAAGACCGAAAATAGTATATATGGTTTCTAAATGAAAAGGTGCAGGAACGCCCATATCATTATTATATACCACTGCAAGTTGAAATTAAATGCCGTTAAAAATATATAGGTATACCTTATATATATTGTATATACGTTTAAACAAGGTTAGGTAAAGATAATTTATCTACGCGTCAAGTATATTATATTATTAAAATAATAATGATGAGTAAGTACACCAAAGGGTTGTTAGTTCGATCGTCTTAAAGTATATACCTATATATACCCCTGAATATTGGTTAATTAAAAATGTGTTTGAATTTTGAATTTAGAATATATTATATAGGTAGTTATATAGGTACTATATATATATTATTATGAAATAATTTTTTCATGAAACGTGAACGTTTTTTATACAATATTTTTATAACTTTTATTATCTGGATACTCGAGTAGAATATTCAGTTTTTCATTTCGGCGAATCGCGTTGATTTACAGTTTCACGCACACTACAGTTGGAAACGTGATTCCACCAATCTTCGGTACTTCGTTTCAACTTTTCTTGGTACATAGCGAGTAAAAATATGCATTATCACATCTTCCGTGTAACAAGGAACGATGAAATAAGCTTTACGTTATTTGGTACGTCTATACATCAGCCATAATGTATGTAATTATTGACTATATTTTCTAAACATTTTCTGGTTCTAAAGCAAACATATTTTATGTGTATAGTGTATAACATCATTGTTACTTTAATATTATGTGCTCGCCATACGACAAGCTCGTCGTGCACACATTATTACCATTATTATATTATACTATTATTATTATTATTATTATTATATGTTTGTATACAAATAACGCAGACGCGTCGACGGACAATGTCCTAAAAATGTCTCGTTCCGGAAATCGGTCGTAAACTCGTAAACTAATTAAACTTTACTTGTTCCGAGCGTCTATATATTATGTTCACGTATTGGTTAAATAAATATTATCGTACATAGCCGAGTGACTTCGTGTGGCTTGCAGAGGTTTATTGTAATGTACAGCCGTCATTCTTATTAAGATATTTTTTAAATTTATTGATGGAACACTTTTCATCAAAATTTCCGCGAAACTCTATGATGTAGACGAATGTGAAGTATATTTTTTCAGCTCCAACTGAATATATGGTTAGGTAGGTATAACACGAAACGAGGCTCTTATAACCGAATAAACCTATTCAAACGAATATGGTAAAATTCAAATAGTCTGCGAAGTTTTATTTTTTTAGTGACAATGACAGTGTTTGTTGAGATTAATAGTAATAACGGTGTGCTGCCACCGATCCGCGTAAAAGAGGGAAAATCGCATATAATACGTATAACGAGACGAGGATATTTTGAAGCACGTACGTTATTGATGATGCACACGATATTTAGATAATAATATTATAATATAATTATTATTGCACCGAGATTATTCTTTCCTTCCTCCCTCCCTCCATCATCATCCCGTATAGTCGAGTACGTACTTACCATATCGGCGGTTGAAAGGAAAAAGGGCGTATGCGATTATACAGGAGAGCCAAAAAAACGAATTTTTCTACTTTTTTAAATTTTGAAGCCGTTTAAAATAATTTCATTGAATTTTCACCTGAACAAAATTTTTATATATTACTATTCTAAATAAATTGACATCATACAAAATAGTGATTGTTATTTTTGTTTACCTGAAAAGTTAGGTTTTAACTTTTTTGGTGCTTATTACGCCAAACATTTTTTGGGAGTACGGTGCTTACGCCATTTGACGCTTACGCCTCATTTTTTGTCGCTTACGCCCGTTATAAAAAAAAATAGTTGGCGCTTACGCCCGTTTATTGGCACTTACGCCTTAATTTGATAAATGGCGTTTAAGCCTTCAACTATCGATTATTTAATTATCGATCATAACTTTGTCAATAATTATGATATCGATAATCGGGTGGGTACAATCGATGTAGAATTATGTCGTTTACGCCTTAATGCAAAAAACCGATTTTCGTTAAAAATGTCGCTTATTACGCCCTTTTTCCTTTCAACCGTCGATATGCGCGCGTAATCCACGGTAGACGACGGCAACCGGACACATACTATGATATATTATTATCATATTATTATCAGCTTTTTAGAATTCCGTTCGAGCAATCGAGGGAATCGTCGGAGTGCTTGTGATGTGTGTATGCACATACGGTTTTTTTTATACCGTTTTCATGGGTGTGCTCGCGTGCGTGTGTTGCGGGAGCTCGCGGCGCGTGTGTAGGAAAAAAAAAGCACCGGAGGAGAACAAACAAAACGTAATCCGACCGTGTGCGAGGTGGTGACCCTTTTTCAGTTTTTTTTGATTTGGTCGACGGCATGCTGGCAGACGCAGGTACCGGCATTATTGTCGTCTGGAATAAATAATCGTACATAATATACATTTACACAATCAGAAACGTATTGTGTATGTGTGTGTGTGTGTGTGAGTGTGTACAATGTATATAAATGCGGGTCGGCGCGCCGTCAACAAAATAAAAGCAAAAAAACGGAAACATCAATTTTTTTTTCGCCTATACCCATCGACAATGTAATAATTTCAAATTTGAAGACAAAAAAATATTCGACTATTATATTTTATGACACGTTTCCGACCGTCGCCACGGGTAATTCGTTAATATACCTACCTATACGCGTGCGTACATACGACGTATATATATTTATAATGTGTACAAGTACGTATATAACGCGTTTTACCCAATGAATTAATTATTTTTTTTTTCCGTTCTCAACTACCGGTGTTCACCTAAAGCAAAACCGGTATACACGCCGACCGACTGAACCAGACTCAACGGAGACGACGTGTTTTATATAATAATATATTTATGTACCAGTGTCCTACATTATATATTATGTATATTTACATACATATAACGTGCATACGAGATATGGAAAGAACTTCTTAACAGCGGAGGAAAATTAAAAAATGTTTTTATTGATTGACGGTGTATTGCAGATGGAAGATGTTCTGAGGTTAGTTGATTGGTAAGACGAAAAGTGGTCGTTTCAGACAAAAAATTAATTAATTAGCAGGTAAAATATTGGAACGCACGGCAACTCGTGTAGGAATAAAATATAAAACAGAGTAGTTTTCAAAAAAAAAAAAAAACAGTAAAAAAAATTTAAAAAAATCAAGTCTTCTTTATTATCTTTTTAATATAATACTATAAACATGATGCGTGTGTGCAAAACATACATACACTTGCTTTTTCTGAATTATGCTTGGGGTGACACACTGAAACGACGTTTCAAAACTGCAGCAATCGAATCCATCACGTCTGCTTCTTGCTTCTACGCGCCGGCGGATAAAACATCGAACGAAAACACACACACACACACACACTCGGTCGAGCCCACAATTTATAGTAGGTATATTTTGTTTATGTTGTTGCACGCGCCACGTTCGATTTTCCGGATTCACAGGATGTGCTATACATAATGACGTGAATAATCATACATAAAGCGCGCATAACGATTTACCATATTTCACAGACACGATTTTTTTTTCTGCGCCATGTAAACTGCTAACGAACGTAATTATTATACATCGACGTCGCCGTAGTCGCGTTTGCGGGGATTGCAGCGAGGAGGAACGCACACGCGCCGTTCGAACAATTCATAATTATGGAAAATATATTACACAATAACGATGATAATATTACGATATTATTACATTATTCGACGATCGGTCGTGAGCGCGGCTGTCATGATGATGATGATGATGCGCATGCGCGTGGGTAGAACGATTTTGAAGCTAATCGGCCCGCGTATCATGGTAGTGCCATAATATATGTTATTATTATAATAACGTTACACGCCAATCGTCGGCGGCGATTCCCTCAGGCACGCACACACACACACACACAAATACACAATCGTGCCACATTATTTCCGACCGCGTATGGATTCAACTCTGCAGTGGGTACAGATATTATATATATTATTATATATCATAAACATAAAAGTGCCTTTGTACGTGTCATTATCGTGCTGTAAAACTTTGGCGCGAAACGACCTTAAATATAATCATATACAACTGCTGCTGTATATAATATGTTGTTCGGGTATGTACCCATACATATATATATATTATGTAACGTGTAATTCCACTCGTGTTCCGCAGTCGTGTCCGCGTGTATATATATGCGCCACTGTAAGTACGTGGGAAATGCCTCTGCACCGGGGGTAATGGGCAATTAGAGGGAGGAAACGAGGGTCGATTAAAATGACGTCGGCACACGACCCGCGCGCACCCCCTCGCCAGGATATACGCGGATATACCGCACGATATTCGCCCTCTTTTTATTTTCGGTTTACTCCCCCCCCCCCAACCTTTCTCGTCTTTTCTCCCCGGCGCAGTGTTCTGGAATTCGCACTCGTCCTCCAAGCGGCCGCCGAAGGGGATCGAACGATTTTTCCTGCGCGAAACTCATTCTTCTCGCGCGCAAGTCGGCTTATACACACACACACATCGTCCAAAGCGAAACGTCTTTACGACATGACGTATAGACCCTAATATTTCCTCGAGTTTTTTTCCACACTCGGCACCACTCTCTCAGTCCAACCACGACCGAGGGATACCAATCATCTTACCTATCGCGGGATTACGTGTGCGTTATTGTATTGTCGCGAAATCGCAACGCTCTTTTCGTTTTTATTTTAGGATTTCAAACAACCTTCTATTTTTTTTTTTTTTTTTTTTTTTTTTGATTACATACTATCGTCCTTTACCATTGATCATAATTCATAATGATATATTATAATATCTATTGCCTTGTATTATACGCGTCACCGTGATGTTGCATTGTTGTGCGCTCTACATCATGCGCGATAATATGCATATATATAGGTACATGCACAACACAATGCAGGTATTATATTATGTACTATTTACTATATAGTATATAAGAACAAACAAACAAACACACACACACATATATATAGGTACATTAATCGAGCATGTATTATATTCTAAAGGGGATGGTTCGACTTTGAACGGGTGGCTCGCGATACGTACTTAATATGTGTATGACGGATCGTCATCATCACGAATGCGCTTTACGAATTTAATTAAATTCATTGTCGGCCGCACTGCACAACATAAAGGTCCGCGCGTTTATAGAATTTACATTTTACACTAATCCTTGTTGCGCGATCACGCTGCGTCTCGTGTGCGATGATATTGCGTCGAAAACAAAAAACAGCTTGTGATGTATTCAAAAAGTATACTATTCTCTTATTATATTGCATCATAATAATGTAAAATGTGTATATAGCCCGTACACACGCCAGTATTATGCTGTAGGTCGCCGTTATTATTGTCTTCCGCGTCTGTGTGTCACGGCGAGGGGGTGTACTTTGGGGCTGTATAGTTTTTGTATAGATTATATTATAAATAATATTATAGGTAGTTTATATATCTTTGCCTCCGCAGTGGAGATCTGAAGATACGACCCGGATAAAAATCGTCAGTGTACAATCGATTTATTATATTATGTAAAATGTTCACGTACCTATCTATACAATATATTATAATAAATATTCACAAAGTGCGATATTCATCTGCATGACCAGAGAAAAATTAACGTCAGCTTATAACAAATGATGGTTTTTTTGAATCCCCGTGTACCGGGCGATAGCGTGTGCATCCGTTTTAAAGTGCTTGATTTGTTCATCACAAAATCGCCGTGTGGGAAAAATTGGCCTGCTTAGGTACATAACGTTCGCACCCCTTGTTGAAAACCTGAAACAGCGCCCCCGCGGTGCGAGCACTTTACACGAATAAATTAACGTACAGTCGTTTTAATCACCGTCAACTAAAAAATATCGATTATTTTTTCCTTTCTCTTTTCTCGCAAGAAGCTCGATGTAAACTCGTCATGTAAAAAAACTTTGTCGCGCCTACTATAACGGCCAGTAAAATACTTGCTTTAGGATGACTGAAGTATGGCCGAGGTCAAATGAGATTTCGGACTTCAGTTTGTACACAATATAATTATGATTTATAACGTATTATATGTATTATATATGTATATTATTTTAACCGCGTTTTAATATTTAAATGTTTGTTAATTATTTGTACATAATATATAGACCTTTATCGTTTACGTTTGTTTAATGCATATTGAAAACTACGAGAACAATAATTAGGTGTTTTTGCGATAATAAATATTGTACAAAAATAATTTTACTCATAAAAAGCAGACAGCATTAGGTTAAATAAACCACCTTAATGAGTGTAACCTACATAATTATTACATCACAGGCAACACACGAGGCGGGATATTAGTTCACGTGAACCTGCTTGTAGATTATATTTTGATTGTCGTTATCATTAATTATATTATTATTAGCATTGTTGTTATTATTATTATTATTTATTACTATTATAATGTTTCTTTAGGTAGGTACTATAATAATAACGATTGATAATAATTGTATCAGCTGTTACGTCGCGGAGTAATGTATTTATGCAAACTACGTTACAATTTTAAATAATCCCCTTTACATATATATATAGAAAGAGATAAAACGAGTTTCAAAGTTTTTACTGCCGTGCGCCAGGAGCGTCGGTCGTTCGGAAGTAAATCTGCGTAGGGCTTAAAGCCCGCGCCGCCGGTCCGCTTCCTCACCATCCCTCCTCGGCGATTCCCCCCTCCCCTTCTCAAGCGTTTGTCCCTTAACGTTTTAGACTTATTTGCATTTAAGTGTGTATATATGCACAACGGAGCGCGACCGAGGTTAAACCGTTCGTTCGTTTCGTAGGGGATATTGCGCTGGGTAGGGGATTTTCGCATGCGAAACGGGCCGGGGTCAGTTTTGGGTTACAGTGAGCAGAGAGTACGAGAGATGTTTTAAACAAACCGAAATATTGTTGTTGTTGTTATTTTTTATTTTACTTTTGCTCGTTTCAAAATACCGGAAACAGGAAACAAAATAACATTGACGTTGCCTTTTTTGTTTTATTTTTTCTGTGGCACGACGGTCATATCGACCTCTTCTTTCTCTGCACTCTATCTCTTACGCTCGCCACTCCTTGTTCCCCATCTCTTTTATTCAAATAGCGAATACTTTTGAAAATGTCCATAACGATTTCCGCGAACGCGTTGCATATCAATTTCTTGTTCGTCGTAAACAGGAGTGGTCGTATTAGATATCAAATCACCAAGAAAGATATTAAACTTGGTAACTTGTCAGAATTGCTTTTTGTGTATTTCAACGGAATGATGATAAGTACCGACGATAGTTTAAAGTTAATTTCTTTCGAAAAACTATACGGCAAGTAATGATTTCGACGGTTATCATGAAAAAAAAAAAACAATACAAATCTTTATCGCATTATTCTTGAAATTTCTTTACGTGAATAATTAATTTAATGATTCGCAGAGGTTTCCAGTACTTTTTCGTTGTATTGTGCATAATATTTGTTTTTCATTCGTTTAAAATGTTATCACCCTTGAGAATGTCCACTGGCCGTGAAATAAACATTTTGTGGGTTAATAATAATTAATAACTAATAGTTCTAATAAAAATGTATAAGTACTTATTCGTTTAAAATTCAAGAAAAGACGCGTTTTTCTGGTTCCATTAAAAGCGTAAATTACGTATGAAGGACATACATCTCCACGTGATAGGTTATATGAATTAAAAAACATTCATTAACCAAATTTTTGATTTCTAGATAATCATACAGTTATTTAAATAAAGGTGATTACACCGGTAGATCCGATGACGGCGATGTGCATTCATTAGCCTCGGATATTCTGAACGTGTTATCAATAGTTATATTTTGATGTAGGTATCTATCACGTGACTGGGCTGCACACCAATTATTATTATGTAAGGTCCCGCTCGTGAGAACTGGTTTCTAAAGATATTTTTTTCGTTGGGGCGAACGAGGCGAACCACGATTTGATCAATGTACACCGTATAAGTAATAATGAAAAAGGTGTTGTGGAAATAATTCGGTTGATAAGGATTTATTAAAAAAAAAAAAAAATTATAGGAATAATATTAATAATAATACAGCAAAACCACGTCAATTCCGGTCGACCGACCGCCGGCTATAATTTTATTCAAGTCGTATTACACGATCAGGCGACCAAACAGCTATTTAAATTATGTACAGGGGATGAAGAAAAAGCAATCATGTTGTTTATTATTTTCAAACGCAATTGGAAAAGCATCAAATAAAATATATCGTCTTACATGTCATAGATTATATTTTAGTTGGCCGTTTCTCGTACAAATCATAAATTATAATTTATTAAATGTGTTTCACATATACATTACATTTCAAACGTATTAAATGTATATAAGTACACATAAATCGTAATATTAAAACACATTTATGCCATATAAATAGTGTTGTAGATGTCTACGTCTTGAGTTACTGAAATAAAAACCAAAGTCTTTTACGGTTATATTTTGATTCGATTTGTTTGTAATCGACTACGACGAATCATTATTTAAAAGAAAAAATCGATTGGGCACTTTGCCGGATTTTATGGACGATTTTATAAAGTATAAACTGCCGATTATTGTGTAAACTCGCTTACGAACAATGATAAAAAAATAAAACCAAAGGGAGAAAGTTTAGATTTCGCCAATCTTATGAACGAAAATAAGTATAGTAGTAATTTATTGTTTTTTTTATACATTATATATATATATATATACATACATTGGCGGATCACTAGTTTCTGTCTTCGGGCTATGATGCTTTTCAATTGTATAACCCATATTATTCGATTTTTAATGAATATTTTCTATTATTTATTTTTACTTTTTTAGTCTTACAAAGAAATTACTTTGATTCAAATCAGTCAATCTATGCTCATCTTTTATCTCGGAAGATATTTTTTTCGTAATTATATTGTTTTCCAATGAACAAAACATATAATTTAAACACATTTTTTTTTTATTAATTAATTAAAATACCATGTGCCTATAGATACGCCATGTCCATAGGTAATAAAAATGATTTGATTAGGTAGTAATCGCGTTAAGTAATTATTTGTGAAATAAATTATCATTATTCGTTATCTTAAAGTTGTTTTGATAGATGTATTTACATCATACATATATGATGAATCATGAATGATGATTGAATATTTGAATTTGTTACCATAATAGGTACGTTCACTGTGAACATAAATAATAATAGTTTAAACTCAGAAAGTAACAAGAATTTATTGCGATTCGTTATTAATTAATCAGTATAGTCTATCAACATAATATTATAATGATAGGATTCATTGAATAACAATCTTCTGCTTACAGTTAATATTGAAGAAAATTAACGTTTGAAAAATTATGATTTAAAAAAATAAATTGTTCAAGATTATTTAATTACTATTCTGTGCATAAAAATGTTTCGAATAATTGAAACGATGAATTTTAAATTGTATTCGTATACCTACATACATGATAACAATAATAATATGATAGAATAGAATAAAAATCCAAAATTATTGACGGCGTAATTAAAACAGAATATCGTAAAATTGAATGTGTGTTCTCATAACACGAGGCCAAATTTAGTTTGTGCATATGATTAGTAATTGAACAGCCTAGAGCAGCAACAATGAGTCGTCTATGCTGGTACAAAAATACACTTGTATGCGCGTGTGTGTAATTTCATGCCGCCCCGTAACGCAGGAACGGAAAGATTATGGTATTAAAAATGTTTTTCGATTGCGCTCCTTTGAATAATAATTATAGTAACGACACGTCATGCACAAAACTCGACCAAAACTACAAACTCGAATAATAACACAGTGCGGTGCACATATACGTATATTATAAATTATTGTATATATTATATAACTGTTATTTTGCTCAACGAGACTTGTCATATTATGTATGTAGTACCTATTACAATACATAATATTATAGTGCTATATATAATGTAAGTACATGGTACGTATAGGTTAGCGTGTGTACATTTTATTATTATACCATACGACGGTTATCTGTGCGAAACGTATTTGTTTTCGAGTGCAAGGCGCATCCGTATGCCTATACGCTGCGAGTCGCACGCAATAGATCAATTATTATTTATTATTATTGTTATCATCATTATTATCGCCATCATTGTTATTATGGTCGTGTGTCGGTCGGTATAATTTCCAAACCGAAAACGGTTACGAGCGTGAAATCCATAGTGTATAGTTTTTATTCTGTACATAATATCATTATATTAATATACCTATAGCTGTGTATGTCATATACCGGCTTGTACCGCGACGGTATACTTAGGTGGATGACGCTCACTGCAATACAAAATCGACGAAATCCAATATTACTTGCGCACAAGATGTCCGCGACGAGTGTATAGGTATATACATTATTTTGTTATATAAGCATAGTACGTATATTATATTAAACGTCGAGTACAATGTTATTACCGACGGGGGATAAAGATAATACGAAAAACAAGAAAAAAATCAAAGATGGTATAATTACCTATCAAACGCCCGGAGGCGGTGGCAGCGGAAATGCAGCCACTATAAACACACCCCCGCGACCACATGATGATATATGTATTATACGATATATATATATATATATATATATATATAATATAGTTATAAAGACGACGGTGTACGATATATATGCCTACTACCCTTTCCGCGGCCGTATCGTGCCCCTCGTCGTCATCTCTTTTGCTCGAAAAGGGGTTTATATATATATATATATAGCGCCAGCATGGAAGTTTCGGGCGCTGCAATTATTTTTGGCGTACGCGCGGTATGATGATATTATAATAATATATTAATCACCGTAGTTTCGTATATAGTATGATATATATTTATTTTCATTTTTCACTTTTTTATTTTAGTTTTCGTTTTGTTTTTCTCACCCTCCTGTTACGACGCGGAAGCAAGACGCTCGCAGCGCCGCGTCATGGCTCGCGGTTGAACCTGCAGATTCTCCCCTCACGTCCCGAAATTCCGAAAGCAAGTACAAAAGTTTTCGGGTCGTATCGAGAACACGGATAAGGGGGAGGGGAGGGGGTGCAGCATCGCCATCAGCAGACCTCAATACAGCCCGCAAACGACGCGGCCGTGCATAGAAAGTCGGTGGAAGAGGGTGTGTACGCACAATGCGCGGCGGTCTCGTGTACACTGCGAGGCACGCATATTGTATACACTATATGCGTGCAGTATAATAATAATATGTATATAATATATATATATATATATATGTAGGACGAGGACGAGACTTCTATAGAAGAATAGAAACGATTTCCGACTGCTTCTCGCCCTATTCAAAAGCGGCGGCTCTCATTATCTAATAATATGTATAGCAGACACACACACACATATATATAAAACATTGAGCGCACCATAAAACGACGACGACGAATCCCAAATGGAAAAACACCGACCTTGGTGCGTGTGTGTCTTTTTTCTTCTCTCCCATCATTCATTTCACGTAGGTATACGTCGTATAATAACATAATTCATGCCTAGTACGCGCGTACGATACAATATATTTCATACATAGAAACGCATACAACGACAACAATGCGTGATTTTTCCCGAACAAAAGGCCCTATGGGACGCGACGACTGTACACAATGTATCTATTATTATTACTATTTATTATTATATACGACTCTAGAAGACGACGACAACTACTATACGATGATGATCATGACGTTTAAGTTTATAACGCGACGTCCGCGACGAGTACAAGGAGTCCGGCGTAAATAATAATATAAGGAATAATATGTATACCACGGTCGTTATAATATTTTTTTTTGTTCGACCACTCACACACACACACACAAGCACACTCACACTCACGAAACGTTGTGGTTTCGGGAAAAAAAAAAAAAAAACCATTCCACGTCGTAAATTTGGTGGTTTTTTCCTCGGTTTTACAAAACGCCGAACAAAGATGTGAACGAGAACACGTACGCGCGCGCACACACACACACACACACACACCGCACACAATGGAGGAGACGATGTGTTTCATAATGAAAACGCCGGAAAATTTTGCATGTCCGACGGCTGCGATGTGTGTATTATAATATACATAATATGACTGTATAGCCATCAGATATATGTATCATAGGCAGGTACCTACATCCGCCCGATTTACCGCAGACGGACGAGTTTAATAATTAAAAGTCCTTTTGAAACGGGAAACGGGGGAAAAAAACGGTCGCTTCCTCTAATCCGGACGCTGTTGTTCTCGTTTTCAAACATTGATTTGCCAGAGCGAACGAAACGACTACTCACGAGTCGCTCGCAGGCGTGTAAGCGGCATAAATATTTAAAAACTTTGTCCTCCGACATCATTACTATCATTATTAATATATTATATAAATTAAGTGGGTTAATGCGCACTGTGATAAGGATACTATGATATGGTACGAAAAACGATTGCGCATGTCATAATATTGTTTTTTTTTCTCGCAATAATCATAATATTATTGTCGAATCGAAACCTAAACAATTGTTTGTACGTATACCAACGTCGGAGTTGCAATTCATCGTAGAGCTCATTACAAATGCTACGACCGCATGTGATTATTTTTTATTGGTCTTAAGCCCGGCAAATTGTGTTTTGTTAAAAAATGAAATGTATGTTTATACTCAGGAAAAGGACAGAAAAACAGTAGTTAAATAAATTGTTTTGGACCCCCCTTGAATAAATCCTGGTTGCGACACTGCGCCGCAGTGGTTGTAAAACGACTGTACGACTGACCAGTCTCTGCTAAAAATACATATCATATCAAAGTACAAGTACACAGCGCCCATCGTGACCTATATCACAAAAATAATTATTAGTTTTACTACAATAATAATATTACGCATGATCGAGTACATTATATCATAACATTATGTTATGCATAGGCCATACGACGTCTGCAAAGGACACAATATCGTAATATTTTACGGTTTAAACTTTTAAAGTAATGTACAATATTATAAAGTTTTTTTCAGTATGTATCATTATTAAATTATTATCATCATCGTGCGTTTTGCTTGTACACGCGGTTGTGTGCGCTCGGGCAGGACAACGAAAACGATAATATGCTGCCGAGACTACGGTAAACAATAATAAGAATAACATTATGCGTGTGTGTGTGTGTGTGCTTAAAAGAAAACAAAAACTTTTGTGATGTGCTTAACGTAACAATATGACGGGAAAAAAACAGACACGAGTGTGTAATGGAAAAACACAATAAAACGTTGGATGATTATGATGCGCGTTTCGTAAGCCGACGAAAAATATTTGTGCATACGAAAAGCCGCGACGAAACTATCGAGTTAAAGCATAATAACAACAACAACAATAATAATAATATAATAACACAATGGTTTATATAGCAGCAGGTTGTAGAGTGAACGATTTTCAAGGAAGTTGTTTGAATTCTTCGATTTGGTTGTTTCGTTATTATCGTACACTATTATTGACGAATTCTCGGAAGAAATATAATAGTATTATATTATGGTATTATTATAAATATTATTACTACGAAAATACGGTCCATTGTTTGTTTTAGATTCAAAGCGGAGCGTATATCGCGGCGTACGCCGTTGTTGGAGCTTAAAATAATATCGTAACGATGTTATGTTGGTTTTTATTCGCTCATTTTTCGGATTATTTTATTTTACATTATTGTACGTCAAAATAATATATAATGGATCGACTTGAAAAACCGAACACGAAATACCGTATTATTGTTACAATATTATGTATATTGTACTTTTCACGGATCGTGTCTTCTGTACGGTGTACAGTTTCCGAGAATTGCGAGCAAAAGTGGCAAAATGGCCATCAACAACAACAACAACAAAGCCTTGATCACTGCTACTACAACAAAACGGTTACTGCGGAACTTCGTTTTCCGTCGCCACAATATCGTCGTGACCGCAAGCAACGGCTTCTGGGTAATCCGCAAATGTATCAAAACGGACATTTCACGCCTTTATCGAGTGTCGTATCTTATCGCATCGTGAATTGCGATTGGACGTTACTTTTTTTGGTATCGCGTAATGCCCGAGTCGCAATCGAGTGTACTGGAAATGTACTACTCGGCTTAACTCTCAAACCGATATGGCTACCGTTTATGACCGTAGGTAGTTACTACGCCCTCGTAACGTACTCGAACGCACTATTGTGTATACCGCGGCATAATGTCACGGGGTGCGCTGTGCATCAGCCAAATCGGCGAAAACAACCGGCGAGATGCGTTACGGGGCCGGAATAGCCCAGTGGGCCGATGTACTTGGCCGGGTTTTGTACCGCGACCGTGTAACCTAATGCGACATGATTGGATCATAATGCGAATCGGAGACGCGTCATTTGGAGTACAATCAGGGCCGGCCCATGGTATTCTTACGCGCCGGGCAATTTTGTTGAAAGGCGCCCTTAATCAAATGCTCCGAAATACATTTAATACTTTTTATACGAGTACTTACCCACATATTTTGTTTAAAATTCTTATATTTATGGATATAGGTAAAGGATTGCAAAACTTATTCGGATACAATTTATAGACGTATCGGCTGTAACACATAGTATTTTGGTTTTCCCGAGTTAATGATTATATAATATCATTGTATATTATTTGTATCGTAATAATATAAAAACTGGGAAGTGGAGTAAAATATATAACAGAATATTCTGTCATAGGTAATTTAGTCATTTAGCTATATTTTTGTCAATTTGAATAAATATTGCGCTAAAATTTATAAAATATATTCAACCGCCCGGTTCGCCCGTATCTTGGGCCGGCACTGAGTACAATAATAATAATAATAATGGGTTAGCGTCAGCAAGCATCTCGAATAATATTATTTTAAATTCGGTTGCGGTCTTAAACTGCAGTCGAGTCTTGAGTGTCTCATACTTTGTGGTGCCGTGGCCGCTACTTTGTCGACACGTATCTTCACAACGAGCTCTCCCGCAATTATATTTGAACGATACCGAAATATTATTTTCGTAATAAATGTACGATAACGAAATAGTTTTATGAAATGTTGAATTATTTTCATACCGAGTATTACTGAAATGCCGACAGTGTGTTTATAGAGTACCGCACCCCGATTGACGATTAAAGATAAACCATTATTTAAATTATTTTTAAATTACGAGTATAATATATTTTTGAATGTCAGTAAACTTGAACATTGTTTGGGCAATTATTATTATTGTTGGAACTGTCTGAATCGTCGACAAACGATAAACAATTTACTGGGGAAAATACGCATAATAAATAATAACGTATAATTACGCTAAAAATAGATTAATGTGAAAGATTATTATGCGTTCATGTCTGACATGATAATCCTACGGTATAGTACGGTATCAGGCATCAGCACGATTACAATGAACTTTATTTAATTACTATTTTTTAATTAAAAATATCGTAAAGACTACAATCACACAAAATACAACAATATAAAAAAAAACCAACCTAATAATAGTAATTATTATTAAAAAAAAAAACTCGAATGTTAACGAATTAATTACTCTTTAAATCTCTTTTATAATTTGCCCCACTATATTATTTAGGAAATAAAAAAAAAAACAATATTTTTGGCGGCCAAGCCTCCTCCCCTCCCGACTAATGGCGCCCATGGTCAGTGTAGGGCCCTACCCAGTGCAGCCCTGCGTACGTATATTTTGTTATATCGGTCACACGGGGCGACACGCATCTTGACGACATCTTCGGACGGCTTTGTTTTTTACATTTACAACTTTTTTTTTTTTTCGTAGGTACATTTCATTCGTTCATCGAGGCGTATAGGTACGTGTTTTAGCCGGATACAACGCCTGCCATACGTCTACTACATACATCTACCTATACATCGTATATCGATTTATCGTCTTATTGATAGCTTCTTTTTTTGTTATTGGATTAAAATGCTTCAACATCCCAGGGTCATTAGCCTAAAAGTAACTATAAGGTAATAGTTTTATGGTGTAACGTGGTCCGGGGAACGACCAGTTAAATATAAGATATCCAGTGAGAGTCGTTGGACTCTATAGATATAATTACCGTAGCCAGGGGTAGATATATATATATATATATAACAGGATCTTAAATATATTTAAATAACTAGGATTCCGTTTCAGTTATCATTAAGTTTTATTATAGATTAAACACTTACAAATAATAATACTCACAAGCTATATAAATTATATTCTATCCAACTATCTGACTGTATCGTAGTTATACGGAGTTCGATGTTTGTTGAGTGTTGAGGTCTAAGGTACACAGTGAACTACCTTACTTCATACATGGTGTGTATTGACCATAGGTCTTACAGTTATGAGTGTGTGTTAATATTATTGTATTGGTCAGCAGTTCATCGTACTAATGTTAAGTGTGTAGACGTGTAGTACATATATATATATTTAGGTATCATGTAACATATTATAATTGTTACAATGGTAAGACATTATGTTAGACATAGAAAGGGGGATGTAAAATATATTATGTACAATTTTTTTTTTTTTACATTAATTTTACTTAATATAGGTATTTGTGAAAAAATTATATTACATTTTTGCAGTTCTCTTCTCCGAGTGCTTGATTCATCGATGATGGATTCCCGAGAATTTGTCTGGAGGAGTTGAACTTGGGGCATTCAAGAGTAATATGTCTGATTGTCAATTCTTTGTCGCAGAGTTCACAGGTCGGGCAGCAGTGGCGTATTTACGGGGGGGGTCCAAGGGGTCCGTACCCCCCTCCCCTTTGACTCGTGTCTCGTACACGTAAATTTTTGTGTTTTTATATGTTTAATAAAAACAAATTATATCATAGGATATGAACTATGAACAATTTTGTAAAAATATTTCGATGCGTCAGTATTATCAACATTTTCAATTATTATCATGATTTTTCGCCTATCAGTTTGGTACCGAACATGGTTGAAAAATACAGAGTTCTTGGTTATTGAACAAACGCTCTGCTTTTATCAAAACAAATTAAATTATAGCGGTAGCCGGTAGATAATAATGATGACGGACGGTTTCTCCGATTTCTCTAAATATAATTATAATTATGGTTATGCATTACGTGATCTTCAAAACCATTCGAAACTGAATAGTTTAATTAATCTTTGTAAAATGAACACAACATTTACCCCTAGGAAATTAGATTTTGTTTTATAATCATGTTTTATCACAATAAATAAATAATTAAATAATTTAAATACTCAAAAATTGTAAATGGTCTTATAAATATGGTATATTTATGTAATAAAGAGTAATTGGGGGGGGAGGGCAAAGCCCCCCGCAGAAATGTATTCTGAAAATTATCTGGACCCTCCCCATGACAAATTCCTAAATACGCCACTGTGACGGGCAGTCGTCTTTGGTTATTATCGATAGCTTTATTTTACGCATTTTTAATCCGACTGGAACTGCTGAAATCGTTTCTGTTGTGTATAACGCCGCACTATTTGCGGTGGCATTTTTCTCCGTCATCTAATATTGATTGTTTTTAGCGACTTCCGAACGTGGCTTTTTCGTTCGAACCGTTATTTGTGTGGGCGCGTATCGCGCGTGTGTGTAGTTTTTTTGCCCAGCTACAGTATCGTCCGACGATTCGAAAATATTTCGCGTCGTCCTTATCAGACGCGTCAGGTGCACTTGGTGCACACACACGATTTATTATATTATATTTCGATTGATTTTTAATTAAAATGTCGAAGCCCGCGAAACATAAAGTCGGTGATGGTGAAAGACGAGCATGCGCGGCTAGCACGAGAAATCATGGGAAGAGTTGTATGTGTGGGGGAAGAGGGAGAAGATACGCTGTTGTCCCTCCGAGACTCCGAGGGGCGGGAATGAAATATAATAATAATAATAAAAGTAGAAAAAAATTACCAGTTCGGACGCGAGCGAGTAAGAACGCGATACGTCCACTGAAAATTAATTTAGTGCCGCCACCATGTGCACGAACCAGTATTATAAATTATTGCAGTATACATCTGTATATACGACGCACTCTGTCTCGATGTATATATACAACTACGAATATTATATATTATATATATATTTAAACAATATTATGTGATGTGTTCACTGCAGACATATTATATACACTGTAATAATAAAGTACCTACGTGAAACATGAACTGCAAATGCGCACACACATGCAGACACGCCGCCGACCGAATATGGAACCATTGCGGCAATGAAGTCCTTTTCTTCGACGACTCGTCTCATAGTCTTCATTATTATTATTATTATTATTATTATTATTATTATCGTTCAACTATTGCTCGACCGAATCTTCGTCGGGCTGACGGCCTGCTATTCCTATCTCTATATATATCTCCATCTGTCTGCTCTAGTGTGATCGTGATCGTACACAATATTATATTATGGTATTATAAATGATAGTATAATGCCCAGCTCGTCCAGGATTATAATGATAATAATTGTTATTATGTTGTGCACCGGTCCTGTGCCATCACCCGGTTTTATTCGAAAAGACCGTTTGCGCACACAAAGGCACACGCAGGATTTTAGATATACCTGAAATGTTTTCGTTTATACCTATAAAATGGTATATAATATAATTATCGTGGCGAGTCGTGGTGCAGTTTGCGAAAAACCTTTATCGTTAATCCTGCCGACAAAGCTCGTTTTTCTTCGTGACATCGTCTTTATGCCTGTGTAGAGCTGTATTATACTTTGATATTATCATACATTCCTATGAGGTACCGTAAAAACTCGAAAACTGACATCTACAACTACGTAGATGCAATAAAATATTATATTAATTCAAAACGTCAAGACAGCCAAAACTATAGGTATAAATATGAATTGCTATATGGATTATGCATTTTATGCGGGTTCAAAAGAGGCTTATAGAAAACGTCGTATGGATTAGACTATCGGCTGCAATAAGTATGAACTGTTTTTACATAATATTATTTTACGTATCACAAATAATTTATCTATATAGTCGTCAATAGTTGACATGTAAATGAAAAAAACATTTCGAACATGACAATAATTGCTTTAAGGCCATGTTCGAGTTAGGTGCATAGGATTTTTCACATATTGTGATGCCAACAAATATTTTACAAATACATAAGATAAATATGATGGTGTTACATTGATAATATTGCAGTAAAAATCGTTCGAACCTCGTGTATAAAATATATAAATAAAATAATTATGTCCATACAGAAAGTTTGTATTTTTGAAAGACCGTAAATTACGTGTCAATAAAACTGTTTTGTTATAAAAATGCCGAGAAAAGCAGTTTAGTCTTTGTCGTTATACCTCAAGGCTCCAACACATTTGTGCCGTTAAAAATTAACCGTGTATATCTCATACATATAAGGGGAAAATGGCGGTAAAAAACTATGTAATGGCGTTTTTATGTGGAGTTTGAAAAAAGGTCAGGATAGTTACCTATACATATTATGTACCTTTGTATGCACGTTATAAAGCCATAATATATTATATAGGTAATAAATTCTGGCTGTGAAGTTGCGTTCAATATGTTCGTCAAACGTTTCTGGTGGAGTCTGACGCCTGTGTAATTCCGCACATATAAAGAGATCAACTCGAGAAAAAAAAAATATAGATGAAACATATTTCGTAAGAAATTGGGTTAGGGACGGAGTATAGAATGAAAGGGACGCATCATATGAAGGTATGAAAGCAATTTTAGATCCAAACGATTTCATAGTGATGTGTGGTATGTATAGTTTCTTTTGTATCCTTCACACTTCGGAGTATCCACGTTGTAAATTATAAAATATAACAACCCCATAAAATGATAATCAAACCTAAAATGCTGATGCACATTCCGCACGTAGTACGGCAGTAGTGGGTAGAGCCAGCAGAAATTGAAAACCACTGCAGGGGTACATCTATTCCGTATATTATTATATTAAATTGGCCTGCGGGGAAGGAATTTGCTTGGTGTTATGGTGAAGTGTATATTATATATCAAGTGCTTGTATCCACGTGATTCCCAATTAGGAGGAATTAAATAAAAGTGGTGTATAATAATAATATAATGGATGCATGTTGGTCGTTATTGTTTGATACGTAGGCGTAGGGAAAAAAAAAGACGCTTATACGGTTTTGTTTTTCCCGGAATGTTTTTTTATAATGCGTGTTCGCTGCTCCGTGTTCGGATCACGAGGAAGAGTCTGATGAATAAATCATCGGTATATAAGCATATGTATATGTATATATTATATGTTATATATATACATATACGATATGCCTGTCTTTGCGTTTCGTGAACGTTGAAAGTATTATTGCTGGAAATTGAAAAGAAAAGTCTTCTTCTAAGACGAATTTTCAGATTTATGTGCATTTCCTACACACACGGAATGAAAAGTAATCTCGTGGGATTTATTTGAATAATATAGTTTGCGCAGGATGTATGGATTTTATACCGGTCGTGTACATCGGATTACATTGAAGTGTTATCGCTGTGAGGGAAACTGTGCATCGAAAGAATATTCGCACAAAATATAATACAATAATAATAATAATAATATGTTCGACAGGACTTAGGCGACGGACGTCGATCATATAATGTTATATACGTATACTTGTTATTTAAAAAATAAACGCTCATACACACACACGCACACTGTGAGTATATATGCGTTCGAAAAAATAGGGCGTGCGTGTACGATAAGAAATTTGAATTGAAATATCGTCGAAAAAAAAAATACAAACACGAACGAAATAAAATGGAACCGTGTATCAAATCGGTTAATGGCATAAAACCCTTTAAACCGAGTGGAACAATTAGATAGGTTTATATAGATATATATTTTTGTTTAAAATTAATAGCGTCATTAGAGGTGAAACGGTCTTACGGTTAGGTGATTACAGATATATATATATATATATATATAATAACATACGAACTACGGGGGAAAACGATATTTTGGATTGAAACGGTTATCGGTGGGCGTAGGGGGTGGGGAGAGTAGGAGGCCGTACGCGATAAAATAGTTCGATTTGGCAACCCCGCGCGTTTCGTACAGTTTCGTATTCGAACAGAAAAAAATTGTAATTGCCGGTCCCTGCGGGGGTAATTTATCGTTATTGGCACGGACGTTTTAACGACTGACATTTTTAGAAACGAGAAAAAATGAAAAGATAATCGCCGTAATCGACGCGCTTTTGTTCTCGGTCGTTTTCTTTGCCGCACCGTGCAACCAAAGCCACTCTCGCGGGGCTGCAATTCTCCATGTTGTATATAACTACCTACACTTATTATTTTATTCATAGTGTGCGTGCGTGTGTGTGTGTGTGTGTATAATACTTTTCACGCGCGAATAATACATATTTATTATTATTTTTTTTTTTCGATAATATTCTTTTTCGGTTCTCTCCGCCGTCGTCTCCCTCACGAGCGCTCTTTATGCCCGCGTTCGAGTGGCCGTTGCACACAAAACACGAGTGGGCTGCTGCAGAAGGTCTTTTGAGCATTATATCCGAACGCATAATGCGCGCTGTGGACCGTGGGGGTATAATGTGGCCGTGACGCGGGAAACGGGTGGGCGAGGGTGGGGCCTTTGCCGGAGAATATAATGTATATACGCCAGGTAATTTAAAAAAAAAAAAATTATTTATCGGTTCGGAAAATGCATTTATAGGGTGCGTGCGGCGATACTTACTACCCGGGCGCACGATGACGTTATATTATATTATTATTATTAATATGCGTGTGTGTGGGTCATATAATATACGCGTTCACCAATATGCTTTTGTATCTTGTGCATTATACGCTTTTTCGTTATTATATATTATATTATATTATCGCCGAACAATCTATAATAATAATAAAAAGTCGGTGATGCACATACCCACTATATTTATAAAATGCGCACGATGTGCAGTGCGTATAGATAGACATATATATTATAATAGTATTGAATATATACGAACACGACATGGGAGCCAGCGTGCGATGCGCACTGCACTGCACACTATTCAAAACAGTAATAACCCTAAGAAATTATTATTCCGAGATATCCGTGGAAAACGTAAATAATAATATATATATATAACCGGTTGACCGTTTTCTAATCTCAACACATAAATCTAAGGCCGCGGACCGTGTAATTTATTTCGGTGTATTATATTATACGTAAAATCTGTGCGCATATATGATAATAATATTATTATTTATGTAGGCACGTAGTACGTGTAGTGTGTCGAGCTGCAACGGGGCCCGTTGCATTTTTTATGTCCTTTGTGCGCGTTTTTATTTACAGCCGGTACATTATACATAATAATATCGTTGCGAGCACACTGCCGCGCTGTAGGGACGAGCCAGAGGAGGCACAAGTCCTCCGCACAGTTGTACTCGACGTAATAATATTATACGGTGCGGCACGTGCACACGTAATATTATTATTAATATTATTATTATTATTATTGCAATAGTAAAATCGTTATTGGTTTTTTCGTTTCCGTCCATGACGTGCATATAGCAGCAGAGTTAAGCTGTTAAGCTGTACTACGAAGGAACGCGTGTTTGGTGGTGCTTGCGCGCGTGAGGTGCGGATCGTTCGGTATGTGTAAGTCATAATAGTCAAATAAGTCGTGTAGGATTGTGTAAGCCTTCATGACGGCCACGACGTAGCAGACCAAGAAAAATAATATATATATATTTTTAGTACGATTTTTGCGCGCCGAATACACAATAATTTAAACGTATAGTTTTCTCGCGGTGTATTCGGTGCGGCGTATAATATGTGTATATTATATATATTAGCGTTTTATACTTGTACCGCAGTTTTGAAAATTTTGCGACCGAGTGGTTTAGGCACCGATAACCATAAACTATCACCGTTGACTCGGTAATTAATATATATGCACACGAGACGGCCACCGAAAAAGCGGCGGAAATTTCAGAGCGGAAAACGGTCGGCGGCCAAAGACATAAAGCTCGTTTTTTATGGCCATATATAAACAAGACATATTAATATATTATATATAATGACTCGGTGGCCGGTGGGAATCGTTATGTTTTTTTAGAAATAATAATAGTTAGTCGTCAGACGGAATGGTAGTCCTTAAGAGTTAAGATTATCGCCGTCCTACAAAATTGAAAATATCATCATAATATTAATAATTCTGATCATAATAATAACATGTTAATATGTATACAACAATAATCGTTACGAATTGTGATAACGTATTGTATTATTTATATAACAGTGCTCAGGCGATGAACATTAAAGTCTTGACTAATGAATAGAAACGATTTTTACAGTAAATTGTTTTTTTCAATTATAGTATATAATATAAAATACCCGAGTAATGTCTTATCGTCTGTCGTTTTTATATTATGATTATACGACGGAACTAATCTCTATAAAATTGACGGAGAGCCAGTAGGCTTAAATATTTAAGTATGACAAATTGTTTGGTATAAAACGGAAAACAAATTGACCAACTATGCGTCTATATGCACAGTTATTATAGTCAATATTATTAAGCGCTATGACCTATGATAGACGCTTAGAATATGTAACATATTATTGACAAATTTGTTGTTGTTTGAGACGTATTAATATATAATATTTTAGACTGCGGGCTGCGGCAGTTCGTGACACAATATTGTACGGCTATTCAGTTGTTTGTTGAACGTGGTCGGTTCGCAGATATTATATTATTATTTCATTTCGTATAATTTGTTTTCGGTTTAGAAATATTTGAAATTGAACTATTGAAGTAATCAAAATAATTGAAGACCGAATTGAGGTTACGTAGCAGGCAGTAGAAATTACATTGTGATCGTTCGTGCAATAAAATAAATATAATTTAATACTCCATTACCCACGCTTTATACAATCGCATTGGTTTCTGAAAAACGGACCGAAACGACTTGGGTAGGTACACACGTCGTTGTAGAACTATGCGAAAATATAATATAAAATATAGGTAAGTGCTATATTATTCTTGAACGAAGCGAACGCCGGTGTACGTTTCCGTGTACCTATCGCAATAACTGTGTGAAAATTACTCGGCACTCGGCAGTGGATGGTTGCGTACTCGTCGTGTTGTTACATCACCGTTGCATATTTTATTAAATTGTTATAAATTATACATTACCGTGCTTTGGGCCCCTTCAGATTTGTGATTTTTAGGTAGTTGTATAATATAATTATTAAAGAGGTACCCTATCTAGAACAAAATATGAAAGCTAATCACCGAATAAAGTCAAAATACGTAGATAAATACCTAGCACGATCCGAGCTGACGCCATACTCGTCCTCGCCATGACGCGTCGTGGTCTCTCGTAATTTATTGCTGTCTCGAAAACTTCTCCGGTCGGCAAAGAACGTTTCGTAGAACCACGCGATCATTTTATTTTATGTTTGTAGAAGGGGTTTCCAGTATTAATAGTTTGGATTTTCTCCGAATCGCGTCGGTACGGAACAGAACACCATACGAATACGCTACAACAACAGCAGTCGGTGAAAAACCTCAAAAGTAGTAGAAATGCAATCGAAAATATCAACAGTCTTGGACTCTTGGCGCTTGAAGCTTGAACTCATACTAACTCATACTGATACGTCATGTTTTATGCGGATTGCGCGAGTGTCGTTTCACATCGATTAGACGACCACATTTGAAAACCGAAGCAGTAAAAAAAAAATCGCAAGTTTCTAATAATTAGACGGTTGTAAGCTTTACAAGTAATACTTTAAGAGTACATCTTCTTCATACTTTTTCCTTTGCAGACCTTGTTTTGGGTAAGTATACATATAACATTGTGTTGGTTTTGTCGTACTGTATATAGGTACGTTTTTATTAAGCTCTCGCATACACCATCATGTTTACGCGGGTGTATGCAAACACAAGGGAAAAAATTGTATTAAAGCGTTTTTATCGGTGTACTCCCCTCCTCTCAACCACACGCACGGCACATCTCCACGCCCTCGTTTATAAACGTATACGTAAACGCTTTATGACGGGAATAAAATACGAGAAAATAGAAAACGCGCGCACAACAAAATACCAATAAAAACCTGAACCGGGGGTTTTTCGGGTTCTCCGAAACCGTTTTATTATTGTTTCCAGCAACTACTATCATCCATATACGTATTATTAATATTTTTATTATAAAACTTTTGCTCTGCACGAAAATCTGACGAATATGATATTATTTTCGTTAATACTAACTATTATCGTCACTGTGCGCGCCGACATCATCCGATCGTCGTCGGTCGTTTGCGCCGAAAATATTACGCGCTCCAATGTGCGTGTGTGTCGTATAAAGGAGCTTTGTCCCTCGGCACACGGTGCAGCGGCCTACAAATTCCAAAGCATCATCTCATCCCGAACAATATTGTTGTATTATGTGCGTGTAACGCACTCATATAAACCGCCCGCCACCGGCTTGGCAACCGCGGTATTATTATACTACCGCGGTAGTGGTATATCGTATACACAACGACTACAATAACTATATCCGTGGCGGGGGCCGTTCACAATATAATACGCGTCGTCGTCGATTATATTATTATACTGCTGCGGCAATAATAATAATAATTTATGTGCAATATATATATTTTATATATTGCATATACATTATGCATTATTGTAATATATATATATATATAGTAGAATGAAAATGTATGTTTATTATGCACACATATAATTAAATTGTCGGTACGAAAGTTTGTTTTATGATTTGAAAATTTGAATTTCACCTATAACACAAGTTTAAAAATCCCCAACTAATAAATGTAAAAAAAAAATTGTTTTCCGTTTATACGCATTGCTTTTTACGACTTTTTTTTAGTTCGAATGAGAACAATTGTTGCGTGGTTGCGGAGGGGCTGCCACGGCGCGCGTTTCAACACCACTGCAGCATAATATACGACATGGGTACAATATTATTACGTATTAGCGTGTCACGAATCATTCCTCGAGTAACGCGTCGAATAACACAATATATTATATTATTTTGTATAGGTATATATCGAAAAAGTCTAATCGAAGGAAAAAATATGATGCCCGAGTCTGATGCGGTGAACGTGTCGGAACGCGTCCATTATACATTTCCGAATCCCTGACGATGACGCGCGACGAATAGCCATTATCATGTACCGCGTGTCAGGTATACCATATACGTACCGAGATGGGTTGTATAGGTATACAACACTCGTATACGTGCCCCAGGGTACGTACCTATCGTATACATGGTATAATGGTGTTCTTTGGGTTTTCGTTATTATCGTTTTTATTATTACTATCGTCATCGCCGTCATTGAACATCGGCAGCTATAGACGACGGCAGCAATATAATAATATTTCGGTGTGTAATGGCTCGAAGGATTTCTCTCTCATCACGCACTACAGACTCTCTTTGTGCTTTTTGTCCACTGCACGTATGTTTACGCACGATAACCTACCGAAATGCGGTACAGCTCGGCCACGTCGTGGATGACAATAATAATAATAATAATAATAATAATAAAATAATATCGTTATGATATTACACACTAGGCTGCTGTGGCGGCCCCGCGCTATACGACTTGCGAGTTAAAAACCGTTTTCCAGTGATCGCTTTTTCCTAGGGCTTTGTGCCACGGAATTGTTCGCAATCGCAGTCACGAACGTGTTCGAAAATTTGCAATTTGCGGCGTATACCCGGTTGTATAATATACGTACACACCGTAACACATCATCGCACTGCAACAGTACAGAATAGGTTTGGTCACCGAATTCACACCTATAGTAACCAATACGCCGGTGACAAGGCGGTGATATATTTCCACCGCGAATCCGCAGTTTTTACACTATTATTCTATGTACCTACCCGACTGTTTGTGTTTCCGATAAGGCATTATTTACGAGCGTGAGAAAATCGTTTGCGAATAGTACACGCCCTAGCTATTCGGTTCCGCGAAAATCGTCGAATCGGAAACGTGTCCGGGGCCGCATAATAATAATAATATATCGGTTCGCGCTTCTATTATCAATATCCTATCGCATACAACACAATATATTATTTTGTTATTTGATCTGTTTTTTATTCTCCGCTGCATTACCCTGTACGGCGGCTATTATCCGACGATCTTTGTACTTGCTCGATTCTTTTCTCCGTTGTTTTTTTTTTTTTTTAATAATACCGGACACCGACCTAATGATATGTGACGACGCTCTAAAAAGCGAAACGAACACTAACCACTATACCCAAGTATAACGTGCCATGTGGTGCAGCATGTGTATGACAATTCGTCATCGTAGTCGGTGCGTTCGTTTTACCGAATTATTCCATTCGGTTTTATCGTATTCGTAGAATCTTAATGTCTGCCTTCGACGTTGTACGTTTTTATCTTATTCATAAACAGTTTACTCGCACACACTCGACAAGCAATAATAGTATTGTACTATATTATTATAACGATGGTTTGACATTTTTTTTTTATAATTTTTTTTCCACCGATCCGTAGTCCGCCTGCATGTGTATACGAGACGAAAACCTCGACCGGAATACTAATACATTGCACGCAATTTAATATCCCAGCTTTTTTCATCATTACATTGTGTGTATTGTCGGGCAGTATTATGTATTATATTGTTCTCGTTTGAATCTCTTAGCTATTACACAATAATAACAATAGTAATAATAACATAATAAAGACACTTATATATTATATAGGTATAATATACAATCTAACATCTATAAATAAATAACTACCCCACGGCGCTCGGTCATCACAGTCCGAGAGCTCGTCTGCCGAAGTCTAAAGTACATACATGATTTTGTGTGTGTGTGTGTGTCCGTTGTGTACCTGCATGTGTGAGTAAATATCACATAATATATGTTACCCGCGCGTTCGGAGAGGCGGTCAGGACGTCAGGTTAAGTTATGTACGATGGGTACCACACATATTATTATTATACTGCACTGTGCGCGGGTCCCGGCGTGGCTTTAAATGAGGTTCGTCCGTGGACATTTGTAAAACGGAACCTTTCCAGGATGTTTTATTGTGCGTGCACGTAAGTCGCTGAGATTTATTATAGCATACAGCCGCCCTGGCAACTGGTTAAAAAAAAAACACATAACGATGATAAATAAAATAAAAACCTTTTAACCCTCTCTCGCCATGCACCTCGTCCCACGCCTGCACCTCCACCACCGCGCCGCCGCCGCCGTTGCTGCTCTAACCCCTTAGCCGCACACTTATTTTCAGTTCGCAGCACCCACCCTCCCCATCCTCGGGACCGACTGCAAAGACCATTCCGGTCCATTTTACACACACACGTCCATTTGTCTACGCCTTTCGTTTCCACACACTCGCTCCTCGCACCACCGTTACACCCCGATAAATCGATTAAATTTCCTTTCTTTCCGGCCGTACACTATAGCTTGTACCTATACACATATACGATATACACAAACGCTCCTCGAGTACACATATATCACGCATACCACATCATACACACACACACACACACACACACACACACACACACACACACACACACACACACACACACATTTATTTATACAATAAAAGTATATATGTGTGTGTACTTTTTCTTCTTCTTCTCGCCGACGGTATAAATTATATAATGCTGCGTACGGCGTGTGTATTAGCTACTGCTGCTGCTACAAAGGGCGGAAATGCATTAATATAAAACGTTGGTTTGGCGAAAAACTCTCCATCAATCTAAATACACATCACACGCGAGTGTGCAGCAGCGAGTGTTTTGGGGGAGCCGACTTAAATTACACGTCCGTTTCGGCATCATCAACACAGCTGGTTTACATATACAATATACATATACATGCGTATATGGCATGGTGTACACATATATAATGTATATATATATATATATATATATATATATATATATATATATATATATATATACTCATCGTGGAGAGGCGGCAGGTTAATATATGTCATAACTATTATAACTACCTATTATATTGTATATGTATAGTTTTATAGTATAAACACGTTTTTTCCCCCGCCGTCGTCTGTCTATCACCGAGGTATATATTATTATAGTCTTTCTCCGAAATTATACATTATATACATACTCGCCGAGCTCGAAAACGACATCGAAACGCCGTTCAAATGCCATGTACATATTTTTATACACAAGTAGTGTACACGACGATCAGATTCTGCAGACGACGACGGCATGACAATCGTTTTTACGCGGCCGACGCGCTGTAATGGCCGACCCGGTCGGACCGAGGTTACGGCCATCTGTTGTCGTCATACACGCGCGTATAATATTTTTCACTTCGATCCGGCTCTTGAGTTTACCTCCACACTCGGGACGCACTCGATTTCGTGCGCTCACTCCTCGTCATAATTACGCGATCGCATTATACCGATTCACGTACGACTGCGCACGTATATGATAATAATATAATGCGCATGATAACACGACGATAGAGTATTATGTACGATGAATTACGACGGTATCGTCGCGTGCACGATACGCGTCGGGTACGAAAGATAATGCATAATATTTTTTTAATGTTTTGTATTTTGTAATAAGTACGTACCATGGACGGTCTGTCTTTGTGCGTTGAAGTCGATAGATTGAGGGTTTTTGAGAAAAAATGACGATTAATATTTTTTCCGGTCGACGGGAGAGTTGGCAAACCACACCGTGTGCGTATTAGCTGTAAAAACAGTGCGCGTCACAAAAGGTTCAGTCGCGACGAAACGGTGCGATATAATATAATATCTTTTCGAATATTATAAGTATACGCATAACGTATGATATGACTGCGCACGATTGCAATCGATTCGAACGAAATATTATTATTATACGATCGTTGTATACAAATCATTTTATATTATTATACTCGCATTATATAGACGGTCCTAAAAACTCCGCAACAGAAATAACAATATAATTTAGTATGCATAATAACTTCGTCACACGCGTATTTGAGAAATATTACTTCATAATATTATTATGTTAATCTCGGAGAGTTTATTTTTCTAACGTTTTCAACGACAATAATATTCGCGTTTCACACTGAAATGTTGCATGCATATATTATTATTTGTGTGCGTAATTTATAACGATAAACGAGATTTATCGCGATTAACTTACACTCGTCGCCGACGAAAATTAAAAATGAACTTCAAAACTCGTCTGTCTCGATGTCCCGCGCGCGTTCGTTCGATTCATTATATTTTATTGCTTACACCGCCGTATACCTAAATACACACATTATTGGCTGTATTATACTCCGTTATTTATTGTACACGCTAGCACGTTATTTATACGGCTTTATAATAACATAAGATAGATTTTTTATTTAAAAAAAAAAAAAAACATACACACACATACATACGTTGTATACATATTATGTGTACGCACCTCACTCTCCGTTCCAACGGATTTATAGTTGTTTTTAATTAAAAATCTGAAATCGCTTATCATTTAATCTCTATTATTTCGTTCCATTAGGAATTCTAAAACTGATAGGTACCCAGTACCTACCCATACAATACATATAATAAACATGTATAGGTAGGTACCATGTCTAATAATATGCGTTATTCGTGGACGTTGATAAAAACTGTTGTATATTATTATACCATAAACCCATAATATACGATACTAAAGCGAGTTGGACATTGGGTCGGGTGAATGTCCTATATATTATTATACATTTTAAATGTCAAAAGCACTATATTATGGTGGTATAGTATGCACTTACAGTCTTACAATGCGCATTGAAGGCATACAATTCCGAGGATCGTATATCAATCAGTGTTTATTGTTAGGCGTTTGGGCTTGATGGGGAAAAAAATTAACCCAATAATATGTGCCGATCATTTCACGGAGCGATATAGAGCACATGTTATTACTTATTTATGTACAGTTTTTCGGGTCCGAGCAGACCCTAAAACGCTTTTGAAAACACACACACAAAACATTTCCTTTTTTTGTTGTTGTTATACTTTTCTTTCCCTTAGATTATTCCATTACCCTACTGTGGTATTTTTTTAGTGTGCTTTTCTGTTTTTTTTATTTTTATTTTGTAGCTGTCTCTTGCGCTCAGACAATACAAATCATAAAGTAAAAATGTATAACCGATAGAATGCGGGAATAAAGAAAAAGGGTGAATACAAAACGACAACAAGAAAAAAACCCGTTGTATATATTATGCGAACGAAAAACTTTCTTCTTACCTAGCAAATTAACATAAATTTGACGTCTATTGTATAATCGCTCACTTATTTTAATACTTTTATGCTTATATATTATATATTATATTCATATATGCTATTAATATCGATCGGATAAACACTTTTTTTATTATTAAATTATAAGATTCATTATTTAACAAAAAAAAAAAAAAAAGATTCATTATAAATATTTGCACACCGCGGGCTGTGACGAAATTGTGTTGCTCATTTTACAAGACAACTATTAATAAATTGTAATCTTTTAGTAATAAACGCAAAATATATCAGTTCCCATACCATGCATATTATATTATATACATTAAATATTTTATCGATTAAAAAAACATGTTTGTGATAGCTTACTAATTAGAGTTTAATTTATTTTTCTATGTACTATTAGACACCAATTTAGATTGTATTAAAAAAGTAGTGTAGAAACTCAGTAAACCTGTTTGTAAAACACAACAAATGTATGGTATCTATAGTTGTTGTTTAATGTATATATATAATGTATAATTTATTTTGATGTGGTTCTGAGTTCGTTTTATTTATAGAGGCTTTTTCTCAAAAATTGTAGTTAAAAAAATGTTAGAAATTTAATCTTTTCAGGCGTTCGTATAAATAATATTTACGATAAAACGACTAATAAAAATAAAAATTACTTTAATGGACACCAGAGTGTTTTTTAAGTTAAATAAATCTGTTTTTTCCGCATACTTTTGGTGAGTTGTTATTTTCGAAGATTTTTTCTTCTCATTTTAATCTGATACAATATTTCAACAGTTATTATAATATTAATTCGAAAGTGGCACTGCAACACACGTTGCACATATTATAGTAATGGTATAATTATATACATTTTTGAGATTCGAGTTCACATTATAATAGATATAATATTAATACATCATAAATCATAATATTATAAACGCGGTATCCGTTTAATAAAAATAAATGTTTGACCTACAAATTATCGAATTTTTATTAAAGTCCTACCGTATCATCCGTATTACTCGCCCGTGGTATTTATTATAATGTAATGTTTCGCAATCGTTTCTATAATATTATATTCCATAAGTACGATAATAGTTATTATGCAAAACCAATATTTGTGCGTGTGTGTGTGCCTACAGCAACACGAGCTCGACATGCGTATGAAGTCATTTCGTTAATTGTACACCTATTTATTATGTTAATAACATTTCGTCGTATATTAAATAAATAAAATATATAATATACCAGGTAGGTTTAACGAAAAAATACTGCGCAAGTCGTTAGACTAGTTTTGAATGAATTATTATTATAACGTTCGCTGCGGGATTTAAGACAATTTGCCGGTCAATTAAAACGGCCCGAGTGTAAAGTGTATTATACGACGGTTGCGGAAATTTCACACGCGAGCTTTTCCGCAACTGCTGCAGTTGGCAAACATAATAATATTACGATCATAATAATTTAAGTAAAAGCGTGTTTTTTCTCACGCGGGCGCGCACGCGCAGGGCTCGTCGAGACCATAATAATTTTATAGCAGGACGTATATAAACAAATTCGACACGGACCGTATATCGCGCGAGTGCAACGCGGGCGGCGGTGACGGTGATTAATAATAAAAATAATAATGATAATCGTTTCTGTACACTGCTTAATGTATTTCCACGTCTACACTATAAAATATTATAGTTCGGTGAAAATAATAATAATATATTATGTACCGTCGTCGAGTGCGTTTGTTTAGCAGGATGTATTATATTATATATATATAGATTGATATGTATATAGTATGCATAGTAAATCTATACCATGTGTAGTGCCATAGTGGTGCGCAGTGTGCGAGAGAAAAATATAGTACAATAGAAACGAGAAAAACAGCACTAAGGAAAAAAGGCTCGAAAATCGACCCGTATAGTATAATATATATATATATGTGTGTGTATAAATACGAGTAGGTACGTAGGTATTATTATTATTGTGTATTGTATATTATACACGAGTGTTTCAAACATGGCTGACAGAGGCGGCGGCGGCGCCACGTCGACGTCCGTCTATCCATCAATATAATGTATTATTGTGTTATGTATAAAATGTCAGTATATAATATAAGTCTGCGGTGACGGTTGTGTGGTTATAAGCCTTTAAAAACGTCTCATATGGTATTATATTATTATATATAATACGAGTATATAAGTACCAAAGTATCCGAGCCGCGAACAACAATCATTTTCGATTTTATATACGCTTCGAAACCTGAGAGTCCGAATAGAATTTTGTCCATAATAAGTACACATACACACACAACAACAACCATCCCTCTCCAGCCGCCGGACTTACGGTGCAACTACCTTTAAATTACCGTGAGCGAGTTTTTGTATACATCATATTATATGCGTGTGTGAGTGTGTATGTGTATTATTAGCCCATACCTGCGAGAAGAATCCATTAAGAAAACGGCTGTCAGGTTTTGTGTGTGGGTCAGAGAAAAGCGACTATGTAGGTATCTGCGACTGTGTGCGAGCTTATGTATGATGTGTGTGTATATACGACCGTGTCAAAGAGGTAATCCGTCATGGTCTACACAAAGATATATGTACAAGTGTGTGTGTGTCTCTTTTGAACATAGATAAATCATCCCTGCCCCTCCGCATGTTCACCCTTTCGATCGTTTTTACAACTGCCGCCCCTCGTCACGTATTGCGGCACTATCGCATCGTTTTAGTTTGCCCCTCCTCTCTCTCTCTCAAAAAAAAAAAAAAAACGTGGTATCAAGTAAAAAATTTTATTCCCCCCGTCGTTCCCGTTCGAAAATAAATTTTTCATGAACACCATCACGACAAACCAAATCCAATCCATCATATTATCCGAACCAATGCGTAACTACATCATATATTTATATAGCTACGAACACGTATACGCACCACCCCTTATACTTTTACTCATCGTATCGTGTTTTTTAAACAGTTTTCCGTGCTATGTATAAGCAAAAATATGATATAATATTTGTTCATGAACAATATACCCACATGTAGCCATGAAGGTATATATATATATATAATATATATATCATGTACCCCATGCACGACCAGTAGTCATGCACCTCACAGCAGGCATGGGGTTGCAGCGTGGTGCAATCCTCGAGCCAATTATTACGATATATGTTGGTAAGGTAGCGCAGTTCGTTTTTATTTTGTTTTTGGAGCACAGGTGAAAATACCGAAATATCGCGATCGGCGGCAATCGCTGCACAATAACACGATAGGTACGCGTATTATACCCATTATGTTATGTGTTTGCGGCACTGCAAACAATACGAAACAATAATGAGTTACCCCCGCGGCGGCCTCCCGGTGGGGGCTTATTTATTTTTATTGTCATTATTATTGTTATTACTTTTTTTTTAAACTTTTTTTTTTCCCCAACCAAAAGTATAAATCACCTCACAATCGTCGCGGGGTGGAAGAGAGGAACAAAACGTCTGGGCGCACACGCTGCACGCTGCTGAGTATAATATTATGTGCGAACACGTGCGTTTTACACTCGCCAGTCAAAATGTATATGTTATATTGTTATAATGATGGCATCTATACTAGTATTTATAATCAATGATTGAACATACTATAATATATTAATAATATGACGTGTTATAGATGATAGTCGTTACCGAATTATCGTCAAACTAACTCGACGACTATAGCAGATTTCCACATATTATTTTATTATTATGCGAGTAGTTTGCGGAAAAACATTTTTGCATATTATATTTTATTTTATTGTTATTATTTTATCATCGTCGTCGTCGTCAAAGAGCACACCGAGAAAATTACGTTCGCGTTCACGTCTCGCTCTCTGTCACGTACTACTTTGCTGCACGGTGCGTGAATATAATATGTAAATTGTCCTTAAGTATACGCACATCATGTAGTAGTCAGAAGTGGCTCAAGGGTGGGCACTGCAGACGTTATGGCATAATTCACCTCTCCTCAGAAAAAAAAATGCGACCCAACAATCAATCAAATTCATAATAAATATATTTGTTATCGTCTGTAAACACGTATTCCTATATATATAGAATATCTGCATCCCGCCTTCAGTTTACATCAGACACAAAAATTAAAATTTATAGAATATAGGTTAGGTACCTACGTCGAACGCACATGCACCCACGAGTTAAACAACTAACTTTTCAAGATTATAAAACTGCACCTTCAAATATAAAATCCTCTGTGGCTCTCCACCCATTGGTGCGCAAATATGTGCTTGTTTACCATATGTGTGATCCTTGAAGCCCTGACCGGTTTGGTTTTAACTTCTCTAAGCTTCTACGGGTATAGAAACATCACATTGTATAGGAATAGATTAATAATGATCACAGTGATAAATAGAAGTTGTAAATAGAAACAAAAAGCTGTGCAAACGTCATCTGATTCAGGAGTCCCTTGTATTGTAGCGATAAGTATTGAAATCAATATCTACGATGGTAGAACTGCAGAGAAAAGGTCTCTAAGGATCAAATTATGTTATTATGTTGGTGCAAAAAAATGGCGCTATGGTCAACTGCTGCAGCGCCGTTGTCGCAATAATAACGTCATAATTAATCTAAATTTTTAAAATTTGTCTGATTTTGACAGTGGACAGCGATTGAAATAGGAGGTGATGACTCATAATATGACATAAAACTGTGTCAGTCTAGTCCGAACTCGCGCGTCGTGTGCACCAATTAAATATACGTATCATACCAAGTTGCACCTGCTATGGACTTAATGCTCCGGGAGACTCACATGCTTCAACCTCGACGATTATCGTTACGATTAAAATCGTATTAAAACGACTATGACACAGCCGAAGATATTTGCATTAATTTATTGTAAAATGAATAGACAAGCGGAGTGCATATCTACATATTATAATAATATAATATACGAGGTGATTAACGAGCGGTAGGTAGATACAATATCATTATGGTAGTGCGGCAGATGCTGCTTCGTGGTGGTGGTGGTGGGGGGGGGGGGTGAGTACGATTTCAAGTCGTGTGTTTATTAATATATTATTAGAATTATTAAATGTATGGAAAAAAGTATAAAAATCAATTGCTATTTGATACGAGTGAGAATTAAATGGAAATTAAACGTAGGTATGGATATAATATTATTAATATATTAAATTATATGCGTTTGTATTTTTCTAATGAGCGTTTTGAATGCGATTCAGCTCATTTAATAAACATGTATTATGCATATAATAATATATTGTTGTTGTTATTGTCGTTATCGTAGAAATTAAATATTATAGAGGTGTGTGTGATTGTTTTGTAGGCAGTGCATAGGTTAGGCACTACTTAATAATAAATATCCCAAACCCTGTTATTTATTTATTAATCATGCAAATCCAAATTACGAAATCCCATATGATATTATTATAATTTCGTATTTAATGCACCACCTACACGATAACAAGGCCTAAACTCTGGAAAATATGTTTTTCCTTGTTATTTTGTTTACACCGCGAATGTTGCGATATAAATATTGTACGACCATATTATTATAATACACGCCACGCTATATTTCTGCAGTTGTATAATATGTATCACCGTATAGTTTTTCATAACGAGCCAAAATGTTAACGGCTGACTTTAATAATTAGACTTTTCATTAGACATTACTATACAAATATTCGTATAGTATGCATGCGATATTGCTTTTCGTATAAAAAATGTTATCGTATTGGCACGTGCTTGAAAACATTACCTACACGTGTAATGGATAGTTCAAAGCTTTCATTTCGCGACTGTTTTGTGTACGAAATTTCGTTTTCTTCGTCACGTGCATTCTATAAATTTGTGTTAATAACAATCAGCTGCATTCTTTATGTTATTTGGTGTTACAAGCAGACCGTAGTAGTTCGTCGACTGCAGCAAATGTTTGACAATAATATTATAATGGTTACTAAAAAAAAACCGCGAATGGACGCAAACGACGCTGCGTGACGATCGTTAAAATTAAAAAATAGCAGTAATAATATTAAAACGTCGCGTTTTACTGTACCAATTATATGCATTTATACATAAACCAATGTTTATAAGACATATTATTATGATGGAGACCAACGGTGGGCCAGGTAGTATGAAAAGCGGCGTGTTGGAATGATTATACGAAAGACATCGCGTCACGCGAACGGCGAATATTTTCGCCGCCGGATCCGCCATGTTCGAAATGTGTTATTTTTCACACCGCGGTGGTATTTTTATTTTATTTTCTGTCATTCTGCAGATGAAAATATGATATACGTGTATAAACTCTACGTGAATGTTCACGGTGTAAAAACCATTTAATGCAGGTTGCTCAAATACATGTTATAGTGTAAGACAGCCGGTCTAGCGCCGAGCGCTACAAATGCTATTATACATTATCCTTTACTACGCGATGGCTTTATACAGAAATTTTTCCACCATTAGACGAGAAAATAAAATCCATAGCATTTATTGCATAAATCATTATTACTATTACATTCTACGACGAGTGATGATACGATGAAATGAATGTTTAAGGCCCGCGGGAGAAATGCTCGTACAATGCGCGCCAAGCGTCAGCTCTGTGTATATACATATATAATATAATTGTATATCATTATACATGAATAAACTATAATAAAACATGACCGTTTCGCGGATGTTTATGTATACAGACATTTTATGTATATAATAGTGATATCTTTCATGACATATTATATTAACGCTTGAGCGTATAAGGAAAGGAAAGAAATGCTTTCGGCGATGACGAAAGAATTCGAACAAAAACGGCTAAGGGGTTGCTGTTATATTGATACATTTTTGCACGAACGTCACAAAAAAGCAACCCCTAACACACACAAATGTATATATACGATAAAAAGTGCACGTGCCTATCATTATAAAATATAAATTTTATATGCCGACTATAATGGGTGGTGTGTGTAAATATAATATAACCTATTAGACTTACATCACACAATTCTCTATATTTTATTTAGAGCATATACTCACTTTAAATGGTCTAAATGTACGATTTTCCGCGAGTAGTTTTCAGTGAAGTTTAAGCAGAATATTCTATAATTATTTGAAATAATTTTTCTTTATTATAGCACCTATTTAGGCCTAGACGGCTAGACATGAGGTGATTGTCCACTCGATATTTTTTGTTTAAGTAATCTAATTTGAATATATTTTTGTAACATGCAAATAATGATATGTATATGCGTGGTTGAGAGTACCTATTTAGAATATTTTGGTCATACTCTTTCGAATAATAATGTGTGGAATAAACTTCACATTTTTTAGTATAATATAATTTTCCCCGATTTTGTATAAAAGCCATGTGTGACATATATAAATTCTATGTTTTTTTTTGAGAAAAATACTACAAGAAAATATGTCCAAAATCGACCTTTTTAAAGTATAAACTAGTACTTATAATTTGCATGACAAGAGCATGCGCAAAATAGGCGTATACTTTTGCATTTTTTTCAACAATACATCACTGGGTACTGCATAATATTAAATATATTATTCATGTCCATAAATTCACAACGTGTCCAAGTATCTCATGAAGACGATATACCCACTGTTTTTGTTCTAACGAACGCATGGCATTAAACATTTTAATTTTTGAAAAATCCATTTACACAACGATTTTACCTATTATCAAAATGAAAAGTAGGAATATTACTCAGGCCACCATATGTATGCTTTTTTTGACATTTTTTATTTTGAAAATAGTTAGCATTTTACAATAATTGTCCGTTTATCATGAAATTAAAAAATCTAATGGTTATAAAATCTCTATAAAAAACAAAATCTTATAATTTGCTTTAAAATTTTAATATAAAAAAACCCACACAGGGTCCTGAATAATTATATCATAACCTATTAATCTTATCTAATGTTAAAAATGACGGACTGAAATGGATTACTCTTAACGTAAAGTTGTACAAGACGGAAACAACATATAAATCACAAAGTTAAAATAAAGTCTTCTTATCGCGTGCGGGTGTCTGGCCGGGCTGCAATGTTGTTAAGAGACATATAATAATATAATATTAATAAGTGCGTAGGTGAATTCACATATATGTGAATATACATATATAGATAGATAAATCGTGGCCATCGTCTGCGAAGGGTCGGGAAAATCCGTTTTTGCACACCATTTTTTTTTTTTGCAGTTTGTAAAAAAGATCTTTTTTTTTTCATTTACACGCCACCGATCGTACGATGTCCTGCTTTTAAGATGCATTGGCTTTTGACACTGCACGGTTCGCAATCGGAAATCCTACTTTCACTCAATTCCAGCGTGGCGTGCACACCTACATATACACACACACACACTTGCGAGTGTGTCCGGCGGCTAGTATTAATTGAAATACGCGCGACTCCGGTAAATTATCGCACCTCGTAATAATAATATTAATAATAATATATCGTGCTAGTTGGTAACAACAAAACCGACTCTGCCATCTAACGCACCGGTCACGTATATAAACACGCACACATACACACACACACACACACACACACACACACTCATATATATATATGAGTATATAAATATATGTACTGTTTAGGTGCGTCCATGTGTAAATATATACAATGTATACATAATAGTATAATGACGCGCTCCGGGAGTAAGTAGTAGTCGGCATACATATACAACACTCGTTTTTATTATTTTGGCTTCATTCCCGTCTCCGTAATGGGTTTGCGGTTAAAAGCAGAAAAATTGCGTATATGTATATATTATATACATTTACGCCTCGTCTCATTTCGTCGCGTTCGTGATGTCTCTCCGCATTTTGATCCCTCAGCGAAGCAAGCTGTGTAACAAATCTCGTTTAGAGTTTGGGACTATTTTAAGCCGCTCCCAGCTCGTGTTCGCGGTATAGGCAGGTACAGGTCAGATATTATACATATATTTTTATTTCATTCGGAGCGTGTCATCCATTATTAATGATCCTACCGCACTGTAAGATTTACCTGTTTCGTATAGCGAACGTCTTTTCCTTAGAAGTTATAAATAATTTTCGGTCTTAACGGTTTAACGACTATATCTTTACGGTGTTTTATATTTTCGGAACGATTTGAAAAGTTTTTCGAAAATGCAAGTCTTTATTGCTATTATACTTTACGGTTTAAAATGATGGTAGTTTATCTCATCGTCTGTAATGTCTCGTTCTAGTGTAATTATTGTTTTCGAATCTATTGATTTTCATACATAGAGCTGATATTTAAACAAATTAATTAAATTACGAATGGGCGTCAAAAACATTTTGTTTTCCATCTGCAGTTAATCACGAATGTAGGTATAATTCACAATCTATATATATATAGGCTATAGGGTATTATCGTCAAACTGCAGCAAAACCCATAAAATGTATTTTCATTTTAGTTTTCCAAACGTTTGTTCATTGTGGTTTGCAAATTTACGCTGGCTTACAAAATAATTTTAGGTATGTATTTAGTTATTCATCATAGTTTGAAAAATAAATAATAAATGATCGTCAAATATAATATTATTATAATAGTTATACCACTTGTACCAGAATGCGACTAATGCGAGTATAATATTATTATAAGCTAATCGGCTATAATATTATTCATGTCAATTTTCTTGGTTTTATTTATAAACGACGACCGTGGTGAAATAATACAGGACGCTTCTTTCACACCTTGTTTTTCCTTGGTATAATTTAAACCCTTAGAATGCGATGAATTCGTAAAGCTGCTGGTGCAAAGCCGTTTATAATTCGTTCACACGTCGTATTACGTTCACAGAGTTCCTATATACACTAATATACTCTATATAATATATGCTCACCGATTCTTACGTTATAATATACAGTAATAATTTTCGAACGATAGCTGTGCAGTGGTCGTATCGCGATTGTGTCGAAGTCCTGGAAAAAATCAACTCTGGGGGGTCTATAAGCTACCTATATTAGATTCCGTCTCTCTCTTTCACCGTCTACCTTGTCCGATTTTATTTCTACAGTACCAATACACTCGTCGCCGCGGAGGGTTATTTCGAGTCGTTTGGCGGTGAACCGTCAGCCAAACGTCGGTCGGTCTCAATAATATAATATAATTCATATATATATATATACAAGAAGTTCGCACCGTGTCGCATAAATTAAAAAAAAAAAAAACGCTTTGATACGCTCTCTTAATGCATTCTCATTGTAAATGGGCCGTGAAAACGGGGAGCGAACGAAACGTCGTAGTCGTCGTTGTCGTATATATAAGGAGGCCCAAATTACCATATTTAATTTCGCCATAACACAATTTTGAATTGTGAATTCGAACGGTACAAACACACAATATATTATATATACCTATGTGTGTATTATGTATAGTGGTTGGTTCCTGTTTTTTTTTCGTCCTCTCGCGCCCCGGTGGATTTCTCGTCGGCATTGTGCACGCACGAATATTGTATATTATTCGCCTGGAGATCACCGAGGCAACGCAGCCGGCCCACAGTGGTAGGGTGTGCGTACGAAATCCCTCCGGTAAGATTAGGTTAGGCTGTAATGGGTACACGCGTATTATTATACATATATATATATTGTTTCGAACGACAAGTGCGTGAGTGTGTGTTCGATTTTTTTGGCTATTGTCCAGGGCCACAACAATAATACAATAATATAACGCCCGACGCAGGGGATACTCAAAAATAATAATACAATAATAATAAATATGATAATATCTCCGCTGCCGCCGTTCTACCAGTTTTCTATACACATGTACATTGTCATGTATACCTTATAAGTTATAGGTACCTACTACCTATGCATATAATATGTGATATCGTAAAACATTATATATGACGACGGCGATAGTAATAATATCGTACTGTGCGAAAATCAATCAATTTATATTATATAAATAACCGTATACAAAAAAAAAGCGACAACGAATAATAATATATCATTCGGAACAATTTTGTTGTTGTTTTTTTATGGCTTTTGAAAATCGGCGTATGCAGGAAGAGTTGGGTATAATATCGTTATAATTTCATGTATACCTATATATATCGAATCGTATATAACTCTCGGTCTTATGATTTATTATTTCTCTCTCGCGTAGGGTTCGTGTTCGTTGATTCGTTTTGATTTCAAACCGGGCTTAGTGGATTTACCATATCCACCTACATATTATGCTATGTATAGTGAAACTTCCATATTAATACCGAGTCCCAAGGGAAACGAAATAAATTCGTTTTAAATAGAAAAACCCATTAAATAGAATTAAATAAATTTGGTTCTCGAAAGTATTTGGCCTGACAAACCTCATCAATTTTAAATCAAAACGTTCCCAAGCGATTAACAAAAATTAAAGTACGATGTCTTGTGGTTTGATTGGAAATTTTTCAAAAAGTTAGCGTTACGTCAATCAGAACACAATATTATATATTATAAAAAGTGACACGTTTGCAGGGGCCTTAAATTAAACATTTCGTCAAATAGAAGTTCGTTGTATACATGACAGTTTGGCTGTAATTTAAATGTGTCCCGCCAATGTGCGCAGTTTTTTAATAAATAAAATATTATTATTTGGTAGCGATGTCACTGATGTGCTGGAGTGCTGTACTCTTTGATACCAAGTTGGTCCATAGCAACCCACTCCACCCCGTCAACGGAACTAGGACAAAAGTTATTTATAATTATAACTGAACGAATGTCATTAGTTACTTTGTTGGAATTGTAACATTTGTAAATTGTGAAAATGTAAGCTAATAAAGTAATAACCTTTGATGTTGGGGGCTTAAAATATAATAGAAAAAAAAATTGTGGATATGTTCAACATCCCCCTCTCCCTCAATATATCAATTTATGTTTCAATGAATTAAAAATCGGATGATTAAACCGCCTCTAAGGCCACGACGTTGTTATGATGTTTATAATATTCTTAACATGCCATTATATTAATTAGAACTATTTTTTTCCAGTTGTATTATGGCGTTATTATCGCTATCGGTAAAAACAAGACGAACAGATTAGACTGCGCGTTGAATCCAATGTGTTTAATTAACGGAATTACCAAGTTATCAATATACCCATTAATAATTTACAAGCGTATATTATAATGAATAAAAAATGTATATGAGACTTGTACCTTATTAAGATAATTAAATAATTACTCGATTACGTACACAAACACATGTATATACAATTTATTATTATGTAGGTTCATCAGTATCAGAAAGTCCATAATATTGTTATGTACAATTAACTTTGTTAAAATCGTTTAAACAGATTATATAATAACATAATATTATATTTAACGTTGCAGACGTTAAGTTATTGTATGTACCTATATACGATACGATAATAAATAATGATTTCCGAAATAGGTACCTATATACCAATGCATAAATTTTAATCTTTAAATAAATAAACGTTCACATCATAATATTACACTACTATTATTTAAAATGAATAATTGCACGTGATTGCGATGAATAATAATTTACGGTTGATCGCATACAACAAAAATTATAATTGAACCGAAAAGGTGATTTGAATGTCATAATAGAGAAACTAAAAAATCGATATCGGGTTTTTGTTCTCGTTTTCCATTGTCATCGCGCGGCAATACAATGCGCGGCTTTGCCGCCCCGCCGTAGTAACGATGATGATGGGTTATCCCTTTTACAGGAAAGCAGCTAGCCCGCGGCGGTTGCACCGACGTGAATTCGATCTGGTCAAACGGAATGATAATCGTGTATTAATGCATAACATTTTATGTGTAGTAGGTATAAATTATAATAAAATGTGCACCCACTATTATGATATTATTATTATTATTATTATGTCATATATACCTATAAGGCTATAAATTAACTATAAAGGTAAATCGCGTTTCAGTGTGATGTTCTGAGCAGCAGCGGGAAACACAACAAACTTGAATAGTTAGCTCTCATTTATCGTCGTCCACTATTGTGTTCAAAATAATAATAATTATAGTTTATGCGCTTTAATTTTAATAAATTCTTCATATAACGCGCCCAGAGCATGTATTTTAAGTAATGTTTACTGGGTGGCACTTCGGTAAAAATATCTACTAAAAGAACAATAGGTATAGACGAAACCAACCTTCAGTCCCAACGATTTTTTTCACTGGGGGGGGGGGGGCAATAGTGTCACGAAATTTCTATGTTAAAATATGCTCTGCCCGGAACCCCATTGCAGTACATATTTTACAGACTATTACAGTTTTTAATTTATTTCATGTACATTTGATCACATTTAACGCGTCTACCACGAGTTAGTACCTAGTATAGACGTTGTGTCACGTGGTGCACAGTGTACATCATACATCATGTATAAAATCGTGTTCGTGTTCAATATGATAATAATATTATAATTTTATGATCAAGCAAGATCGGAAGTATCTAGTTCATATTTTTATTACTCGACTCGACCATGTATAATTCTACTCTCCTTCCTACGCGAACGTGTGAACACAAAACAACAAAGTTCATTGTTCCCCCTAATGCCCGAGCAAGTTTATGAAACGTAACTTTTAATAATTTATGCGTAGGTACATAATTCTTTAGGTAGTCGACGCACCTGACAAATAATCTATCGTCACCCGGGGGGGTCCGGCTGTCTGCTGCTGCAAAGACGGGCCTTTCGATTCGTGCCCCTGTAATCACGAGGATATTACGCATAATTCCGCGCCGCCAGTCGTAAAACGCCATCCGATGGTTATAGATGGCTATTTATACATAATAGTACACATACGTATATATGAGTAGTTTATCCGATTCGAGAATGCGAAAAAAACCGCCGGTTTTAATTTTTTTTTCCTGCTCACAAAACATTCTAAATTACCTTCGGGCGTACTCTCAACGTAAATACGATATGATGCTTTATAATAATATCATGTAGAAGGTTGGTAGGTAAGTACACACACACACATATATATATATACGTACATTCTAGCGAGTAAATTTTCGTTATGAAGCCGGGCATTCGACAATATTAAAAAAAATTGTTTTCGACACTGCAGTGTTTTCATCGTCGCCGAAGGTCGTACACCATAATCGTGCGCACCCAACAGTACATAAAATAAAACGTATAATCGTAATTATTGTACCTACATTGTATATTATAGTTTCGCATCGGTTTATTCGTATTGTTTAAAGTGATTAGGGCACTGGCAGCTAGCGATTGTTCTGAAGTGCATATGTATATACTATATATATATAATATTAGCCAACGCGTGGAATGCCTGTGGGATGTTGGTGGACTATAAAAAAATTTGAAATTGGACTCCATACGCGTCCGTTGGCGTTGTGTGTGTCTGTGTACATAATATAAATACAATAGTGGTCCGGCGCCAGCGTCAAGAGTTGACGTAGGTATATACATACGGCTGCACAGTGCACACATACGCGTGGTGTTTTAGTATTATACAGTTATATACCGACCCACAAGACAGCGATTAAAATACATACTATATATATATTTAATAAAATACCATAAAATTACTCCGATGACAATTATTTTTCATCTTTGATATAATGATATGTACGCACTTTAATTTACTACTGCAGTAGTGTTTAACCTCAAGACGGCTCAATCTCATATATTTCTTTAATTATTTTCAGTTTTTAGAATTTTTAAGTATAGTAATTCTTAAAGCCGAGTTAAAGGCTTTGCATATTTCATCTATTTAGATTTTTTATATGCCATTTAAAAAGTGTAATGTAATGTGGCAATGAAAACTTTTTATTTCAAACGAGAACCAACCACTTTTAGAGTAAATTATTAAACAGATCTTTTTTTTTTTTTAATATTAATGGAACTAAATCATGCGAGCAGTTTCAGAGTTTTTATACGTACCTATTTACTATAAGAATAATAAATAGTTCTTAAAAATAGTTTTAAAAACAAATATAAAATAGGTAGGTGTAAAATTGGAATTTGTCTTTAATATTTATTATATAATTGCGAAAAATTTTTTTTAATATTTATTATATAATCGCGAAAAATGGTTACATATTATTATAAACTGTTGATAAATTAATATTAATTACTGAAATGTTTAAATCATTTGTAGCCTCTATATCTTCTAAATTCATTATCATTGATCTATTAACCTAAAGCAAAGTTGAATATCTCATTAACGAGTCATTTGAATTTCGATTTAGATAGGAACATTTTCGAAATAATTTAATTTAATCTCTTTTTTATAAGTAGTGTGATCTTGTTTGAAATAAACAAGTTGAAATCGTTTAAGGACATTCCTTAATTGGTATAAAAGTGTTAATAATTGAAGTATTATATAATGGTCATAAATTATACTTAAAAATTCCATAAATCATAATTTGAACGAATTCATTATCAAAGGTCAAAATTGAGTTGGTGACCCATGAGCATACATGGCGAATTACTCATTATTATATTATAATGCATGTACCTATAGCTATTGCAGTATATAATCATGTGAAGATATCATAGGCAGACCACTCAAAAAGATAGAATGCCAGATAAATTTTCCTCGCACTCGTTCGGATTATATTATACTCGTACCCTAAAACCTAGCGCTATAATATCAACGCGCACGTTCCACAATACTCCGCGAGGGGTTCAAATTTTATTACATTATTACTGTTTGCAGTCCACTCGAATAGGGTTCGTCGTCGCCGTCGCCGTCCTCTATATATATTAAACTTATATGGCTATCTTATCCTACCTAAATACATAATATGCATTACGCTTTTGTAGGTGTATACACTATATACACGTACGTATCTTATCTCGGCGACGAAGGAACGTTACACGAACGTCCGTCCGCGTCATATAACTAGCTCCTCTCCTGCAGCACATCCGCAACCATCGTCAACCCCGTATACCGTTGCGCCGTCGTTTCCTCCTATAATATAACCTATATAGGCGTAAAACTTTCCTCGCCATGATAGTGTATCTATATCTTTAAATATGTACTCGGATCTATTATATGTATAAAATATTGTTAAACAGCCGATCGGCATAAGGCGATATGCGCACCAAACTTTTAAAACCCACCTCGCCACCCGCGCGGTTCCAATAAGTCTCCTCCTCACCGTATTTCCGTTACAGTACTGTATCGTATGATATATAACGTCAGACTATAGTATGCTTATGCACATATGTAGTCATTGTATATCAGAGCGTACCCATAATTTTTTAAATAGGTGGTGGGGTCCAAATTGTTCTAACATGTAAACCTAACTTTATGAATTTTAAATTCTGTCAATCCATGGTAGGGGGTCCAGACCTCCAACTTCCCCCCTTGGGTACGCCCCTATTATATATTATATACATACATATTATAGGTAGGTTGGTGGGTACCGCAAACGGCGTATTACATACTTAATGTCAATATTATAATATATGGTATCTACAGAAATGTAATGACATCCACGAGTTTCAAACCAACAGTTCCACAGGCTAATTTCCCTTGCTGTCAAAGCCTCAACCTCAATAAAAAAAAATAATGTAATGTATATACATAATATAGTGTCTTTTTTCAATTTACTTTTGATCAAATGCATAGGCGCAAATCCAAAAATCGCAGGGGTGCTAAGGGTGCTTAGCACCCTGAATTTTAATGCTAGCACCCCGAATCCTGTGATTATAACTTATAGTACTATTACCATCACATTTTCAAAATAATTACATTTATTAAAAATTCAAAAACAGTTTTATATTTATTTAATTATTTATAATATAATATGTCGAGTTTACGTCTGGATATATTAAACTGCAATGACGTATAAAACATATTATATAATATCATAATAATTGTGAAATCTTGGACACGTACCACGATGGGTCAGGAAAGACTATCTGACTTATCGATAATTCATATTGAGAGCGATCTAGTCATTGATAAAGACATAATTTTAAATAAGTTTGCTGAAAATAAGCGCACATTGCCTTTACATTTTTAATTAATAAATAATAATAATAAAATGTTTAGTTGTGTTTGTTTGATTTTGATTTTATATTTTTATTTATATAATATATAGCATAGTACTATTGGGGTGTGTGAGGGGCTTCGCCCCTCACGAGTTTGGTCTGTTTCCTCAAAAATTTTTGGTGCTTAAGCCCCCCTAATGTTTTTTGGTGATTTGCGCCTATGATCAAATGTAAGCTAAATACCTGTGTTGTTAAGCCCGTGTTTTAGCCTTAATAAACTTTAAATATACATATAATATATATATATGTATATGGTATCAGATAAATACTTAATACAATGAATACCTGCAGTATATTTATTAAATGGTGGAACACCGTCTATTAATGATCAGAAGTACACGAGTGTTTATCATATAAGTTGTCCGCTTATTTCTATCATATAAAGACTAATGTTGGAATGACAAAAAATACGCTCCTGATATATGGTTCCGAGACTTCCAGTCTGAAGGGTGGGATTTTGTTTACAATTTTGGAATGTGTTGTATTGTACAGCGTTGGGTTGGGTATAGTTTATCCCATGTCAGGTCCGCTTGAATATTGTATAGTCCGCAAATAGGACCATTTTTGAGGAATTTTCTGTAGGAAGGTCGCTTATATGTATGTTGTACAGAATAAAGTAGATACGTGCGATTTCTGTGGAACACTTGCATTTGTTTGTCTCGTGGATGACGGCTTGTTCGATATTTTTATACGGAATGAGCGATCTTAAAGGAATGATTAGATGATCTTTATTAGGTGAACGGGAGTGATTGTATTTAGCTTACTGCAGTGAACTACCGTCGTGCCAAACCCTGTAAAAATATTTTTTTCATGTCTAGGAAGGTTTCCGAAGATTATTGACTCGCATCGAAAAACGCGCCGGTACATATATTGCCCACGTATAGTCATGTCGCTGATTCGGTTAATCTTATATGACGAGGTATCTGCGGACCATTCTTATAAGTCTATTTAAATTATGTAGTTTTTCCTCGTCTTACTAACGTTTCTTTTCGGTTTTAGAACAATTTTTTGTATATATTTCTGCTGCCGCACTAGCACATCCGATTCTCTCGTCACACCGTTTTCCACTGAAAAGTCTTTTTAATTTGTGTGCGACGTTATACGCTATAACAATATAAAAGAATCACGAACTTACCCATACGAAAATGACATGGTGTGTTGAATGATTTTCGTTTGCAGGTTAGTGTAGGTACAATATATTATATCGAAGTTACATACATTTGACTGTTTAATTTATGTTAAAATATTTAAATTCTTGTTAAATCCCCGAGCTGCAGCGTGTTTCGAAATGTGTAACACTATGCATCGTATTCAGATTTAAAAAAAATTACCCGGTCACGTTTGCGTTTTGCACATTTGATATATTATATTAATATAATGTATACAAGAAAAAAAAGCGTATTACACATAACATAATATTATATTTCGTTTTGGTATTCAAACGAAATCTATATATATGTGTATTGTGTACAGTACAGACTTGTATATATGTGTGTGCAATGTTTTCTGATTCCGTTGCATTTAAAGCCTATAATATATTAATGTTGTACATTTATTCATTTATAGCTAATTAAAATTTATAAAATGTAAATATATTATATAAGATTTTGATAACGCCAACGGTGATACGACAGTGTACATTATACGTTTTATATACGAATTAATAATTATAAGCACTAAGCAGTCGAAACGTATATGTGCTGTAACATGTATACACTAGACGCTTATTTAAATAATATAATCATCTTCAACAATTATTATAATATTATGCTATATTATATTATATTGCTAAAAAAAATATATTCGGTGTTTTAGCAAAGACTTGAATTGGCCATATAGTTATAAATTAACGCTGTATAAACAATAAACATTGATAGTAAATAATTATAAATATTTTTAGCAAACTCTCTAGCGTTGCTTGTTTTTTTCTGATAGTTCAATAAATAGAAACGTCAAATAAAAATCTAATAATTAAGAATAAACTGAATCTAAATCCAAAATGTTTATTTTATACATTTTTATGTTCTTGATCGTTTAAGTGCATATTATACTTATGCATTAGCATTATCTAGATTCGTAGTGGTTTTTCTGAAAGTAAAAAAAATATCATATTACCCGCAACATTGTGTACTATCATACGCGATAAGCGTGTACAAGTCGTCATTGATGTCAAACTTTACTTTATTATGATGTATTATAATATTCTGGTTTATTTTATTGTTAGCAAAATATTGGATGACATTGTTATGGAAGTGATATAAATAAATAATTATACAAAAAGGCGAAAATTAATAATACTTATACCTAATGATAAACATCAACAATGTCGTATTTTCAAATTGAAATAGTTCAGTCAAACATATTTATCATTTTTATTTTTCATTTAGAGCATATTTTAATCATTGTGCACCATAAATATAAATATCTAATAGTATCTGCATGTATGTCATTTTGTTTTATAATTATAACTGTTATGATTTATGACATATGAGTATACCTATCACCTATACCTAAGCGGCTAAGCTTAAATTTAATAGACAATATGTACCGATGGATCACTTTAAAAACATACAATAGGTATGCACAGATCGAGGTCCACGCGATAACTTAATGTGTGTACAGTATAATACGTTAAAGGCATGGATGCGTTAAGCAGTTAATGATCAGACGAAAACGAACACTATTGTGTCCACGGGGGAACAAACAAAAACAAAAATAAAAAGTACTCGGTCGAGTCTATTATAAATAAAATATACGAGCCGTGACTTGGCGGCAGTGCGCGCGTGTGGTCTAATACAGTTCGAGGGAAGAGATGCTGCAACCACGTGACTGCATTATGCACATATAATATATATATATATATCTTGTTCTCGAACGCCTACTCTCGATTTTTGGCGATGGGTGCTATTAGGACATTGATTTTTAATATATTATATTCAAAGGAACATGGTGTCGATAAAATCTGACGTCAGTGATGAGCACATAATATAGAAAATAATTCAATTTTTTCTCTAATATAGGTAGGTAAATATGCAATCTAATGTTTATTGTAGATGATCACTGCATGTGTTTAAAGTTTCTAAACACCTTATATTCCCGTCGTGTCTGTCCGTCTGTCCGTTCATATCCGTGTGGTATATATTATATAGTTGTGATTGTCTATATATATATATATATTGTTGATTTTTATTCATTGTCCGTATAGTTACGCTGTACTTACCTTATATATGGTACTATAAATATTAAATATGTATTACGTTTTATCTTTTATTAAAATATGTTAACCGGGAATTTAGCATGCTCATTGAAAAGTGAGCTTTCTTAGGCTAACATAACCGTACTTAAAGTACGACACACCAAATTGTGTTGCAATTTTAAGATTTTTAAAATTGTTTCGTCTCCGTTCTCTTAAATTGATGTTTTTACGTCAACTTTACCTACTATTACTATAGCTGCTGTGTGCGGCGACCAGCGAAAAACGATTGGCCAAAATATTAAATTATATTGTAAAGAAAAATGTAATAAATACAACGGAAACGAACAATATTGTTATTGTGTGAACGAGTAAACGGTTAAAAAATATTTTATTCAGAGCGAAGAGATTTTATGGCCGCTAGATCAAAAATAGCAGCAGGTATAGCTGAATAGCTGATATACATATAAACATATATATAATATATATATATATATATATTGCAGTTAGGGGACGAAGTAAATAGATTACATGACATATTATTAAGTATATAGGCTTGTCATTTTAGTATACGTAACACAATTTTCTTTACGTCAATGATATTTTATTGGCTGTTTTTCAAGTCTCGGGTGGCTCAGAATAATAATATCTATATAATAAAATAGTGGTTTTTCTGATATTTTACTATACATCATATTAAACTACACAAGGTGATTATTTTAAAAGTAAATTCCATGAATTATGTTTTTTACTATTTTTATCGTTATCGTTTTTAAGGTTTTTTCTCTTTTGAATGACAGCATTCAACATTTTTAGTTTTACATTCCGAAGCAGAATATTTTTCTCAGAATTTGTATTTATCAAAATCAAAATTCGAACGTGTAGAAGTTACCATCATGGACTTTTTTCAGAAAACTGCCACGGAATACTAAATTAAAAATGCCTTTTGTCAAATTATTATAAATGATTTAACATAATTTAATTTCAAAAATGTCGTTATGTATGATGACTTAAAATTATGTAAAATAAAAATATTACCAAAAACTCGTCGATAAGACGAATAAATTATGTAATATAATTATAATAATAATTAAGAAATCCTCCTCGTTAACCTTATATTTTTAAATATTATTAAAACGTATAATATTAAAGTGCTTTACGTAACGGAACACCGCACCCGTTATTAGTCGTTTATCGTTTAAGCTCCTAAAAAACATTATCGCTGCCGCCTTGTATATTTATTATATTCATTAATATCGTTTTAAAATACTATCGAACAAACTATCAACGTATAATAAATATTAATGCTATATTATAGTGTTGTGTGCATACGAAATATAGTGTATAATATACATATTTTCGACTGTATATAGTCATCGATACACCAAACGTCCCGGTTGATCATCGAGCTTACATCATCGCACAAAAGAGTGGTAATTACGCATCGGCCGCGGCTGTTATAATATGCATAACATTATATTTCTTGCGAAAAACCCACGATTCTCGGATTTTGACTGCAAAAAAACAAATTCGTAATAGTCGTATTATAATATTGGTATTAATATCTATAGTCTCACGCAGCGTCATATCCTGTAATACCTCACATACCGATTGAATCGTGTGATTATTGTTTATTGCGAAATACGATTCGCCGAACGACGAGTGGGATCACTGGGGTTCTGTGATGGTGATGATGATATTATTATTATTATTAGCGTGGATCTCGTCGGACCGCTTGGACGTGCGGATACAAGTGATTTTCTCGGAAACCGCCTTATTTGTCATAAGTCATAGCGCATGCGAATGATATAAATGATATTATTATACGCGAGTTTTATATATTCTATTGAGTACCTATCTTAGCACACATCAATGTTGTGGGAAAAAGTTCATCGACGTTTTTTCTCTCGTTGTTAATCGATTTACGGTTTTTCGTCGGCGAGTATGATAAAAGTAAAAAATACCTACCTGCAGCAGCTGCAGCTCGACGTATGGTAGAAAAAAAACTCTCATCTACGATATACATGACAATATAATAAAAGTCTGTGTACGGAATTATTATCGTTTCGTCGAAGTCGTTTCCATCACCTACCCCCGCGCACCGTCACTCCGCAGCGTCGCTCGCATTGCCGGAAGTATAGGAATTCACAAGCGTGGAAAAATGTCGTTTCCCTCCCTCGATTGCACGATGAGCGATGTCAATATGCATTTTCGTAAGGACTCCGTAAACTCTCGCACGTAATGAGGTACCTAACCCATAGGTATAGTATATGTATAGGTACTCCGGCAGTGCTCGCATACTATAGGCATATTATACATATATATATATATATACCTATATACCTATATATATATACCTATATAGAGTTCGCGTTGCGGTGTTAATATTAAATTCTCCAATAATATAATGTAAGTACCATTTTCCACAACAGGTTTCGACATGACTGCGTGATATTTTCACGAGTATATTATATGTATACATGTGACTTCGGCAGTGGTATATTACACTCCAGACGACCAGACAGATATCTGCCTTCGGGTACTATATAATGCGCATATCATTATTATTATATTAAAGTCATTAAAGCACATAACACACACACGCAAACTTGTCGTAAAATATTTGTACTTTATAATAATGTATTGAAATATTAGATATATATAGTCATACAACATCAAACACCTATTTAATTGTCGAATACCGTTGTCCATTTGTCAAAATGTGTTGTCACCTAATATGCGGCGAACAGGCACACGCTCGAGAGCTTTAAAAATAATTACGGATCTGTGTAATAGATAATAACGCATATAATGCGTGACAATATATTATATTAATAATATAATAGTTTCTCGAATATTGCGTGTACACTTAATATTTTAATTTGGAATCTCGCCTCGAATGGCTCGTGTATTTTACATGAATGACGTTGATTATAATATATTACACAAACCGGAATGCGAACGTATTACACGTAGGTAGACCGTATAGAGGTATTCATAATAGACAAGCCGCTTGATAATAGTATACACGCGAATTTATCTATGAAAAACGTGATTAGATGTATAATGTTATTATAATATGCTTGTTTTTACATATATAAGATGTTGCAAGCATAACATAAAATAGCATTCATCATACCTAAGTGATTTTAGAAAACTCGCGCGTACAAAACATGTATACGTGTGACGTTGTAATTTATCATATTATGATGGGTTGCAAATTTCACGTTGTATCCCTTGAGGTAGATTTCGGCTGTGAATCAAATTTAGGAAGCTATAATTATTATTAAGTCGACTATATGATTAAATTGCCGGTCTATCAGTTTTCACCGCAAGGTAAAAATTTAGGTACAGAAAAATAAATAATTGATCGACTGGGATAGGATAATAATGGAGGTAGGGCGACCATTCTATGTAATATTAATACGAGTGACGACTCGCAGAAGACGATAGATATTTTGGTTGAGCTTAAAAATAAAAATTTGGACGTGATCGTTTTAATGACACCAAATAGTAAATAATAGAGCACATATTATTATAATCCATATTTAGTTATTATTTTTTTTTTTATTGCCAACAGTCATGTGAATTACAATAATAATTAATTATAATAAAAAAATTAATATGTCAATATTTATCATTGGCTTAATATAATTAAACTTATTACTATAATGCAATCGTTGTGTGAGTATGTAATGCATATGCGATTTTAATATTTCTTTGTTCCCTGCCACGCTAGTGGACATTATGCGAGTGTTATACATAATTAAAAATACATATAAGTGATAAGTATAATATATATAATACTTTATTATTAATTTATGTACTTTGTATTATTTTCGAGTTGTAACAAATATGCACGTACAATGTACTGTGGTGTTAGTTATATATTCAACGGTTACATAATTCGTGGTATCTGTGTACTCCAGGCAGATTGGTGTATGACATAATAATAATCATAATAATAGTACATGGAAATAATACACTAACACAGTATAGATATATCATAAATGAACACATATATACAAAACATACAACATGAACATTTTTGATTTGTCCGATTCTACATTCAAAGTACCTATAGGTATACGAATGACTCATAAACGTAAAAAACGTGTTTAATTATTATTTTTTCATACCTGTGGAATTTTAATTTTAACACAGATATGTTTATGGGGTGAGTACGACTTTTTTCTAAACGATTTTCGTGAGGCTGATTTTTGTAACCTTTTCTCTATTGTGATAGAAACACTAATCAACAATAAAACCTGAGAAGATATAGTTGTTTCATTGTTTGTATTCTTTAGCCAATCCAAAAACATATTTATGTTAAAAAAAATTCAATTTAATTTCTACAACGACGTAACACGATAGCATGATCGATACTATGAATATTTTTCCATTGCATTCAAAAACATGTATATATGATTCCTCAATTTCCCTGATGGTAGATGTAAAGTATATAGTAGCATGCTGTAGCTGATTTTTGTTACATAAATACAGTATCTCATGTCACTATGTTAGGGACTTAATTATTTTCAAAACTCGCACTCGATTAATATTATATTTTAAACTTCACGGACCACGGTATATATTTTCATTTGGTGTCTATATTACAATGTATGTAACTATAAAACAATCAGAGGTTCGATGCTTTCTAAAAAGTTTTTTTATTTGACACAATTCACATATACCTATGCAACCAACATGTAATATTAGAGTGCGTTGTTTACTTATTCGATTATATCGGTGGATACGTGCATTTTTTATTAATATACGCAGCCCGTCTTTATATTATAATTTCACGCGTTTATGTTAATCGTCAGAACACAAACAACAACTTTAAACTGCGTCATATATATTATAATAATACTCGCGACTTAAAGTGAGCATTATTGTAACATTATAATCGTTTGTTATATAATAATAGTGTACATAATATACAAAATACCGTTTAAATCGTAACAGTTATTATTTTTATTCTTTTAAAATCACATCATATGCCCACACAACGATTGAATAGTAATAAGTTTAATTATATTATGCCAATGATAAATATTGTCTTATTAATTTTCTTATGATAATAATTGATTATTATTATTGTAATTCACAAATCTATAGATATTCGGTTACATTTTATCGTGTTGCCCCGCGTGCTGTTTTATAATTTATAAACCTTAGCTAGAGATACACGGATGAATGGCTGCCATATTTGAAATAATATGATATACCTAATACACGACAAATATTGAGAATAGTGACTATGCGGTTCATATGATGGTATTATATTCATACCTAACATGCCAATTGCCTACGCATATTATATCGGCGGCAGCGTGTGTCTTACGAAAAAAAAAACCTAAAAGGTTTAGAGAGCTGAAAAAAAATGTTCGAAAATTCCTTTGTGAAACGCGACATTCGCGTTGCAATTTTTGTTATGCATGGCGGCAGTTATAATATGTATAATAATTCAACACACTCGTGTAGTGTTATTTTCGGTAGGGTTTTAAGGAACTTGTCGCATGTACGCACACGTAGGTCCTATAATATATATTGTAATACGGTGACTATGTGGAACGTTATTCTACGACCAAAACCGGTAAAAAAAAAAAAACGTTTGTCGGCTGTAAACCAAATGGGTTTGGGCATAACAGCAATATTATTAGACAAGTATGCCTATAGTATGCCTATTAAATAATATATACAGCTCGTACTGACCGTACTGTGCAGCAACTCGAATTAGTATTACGTACAGCTTACAATATCATAGTTAAAAAAAAAAAAAAATATTTATAATAAACATTAGCCTTTCAGCTGCAAGTTTACGATTTATATATAATATGTATAATATTATTATTGCAGTTGGTCACTCACTCATCGTACACGGTTACCTAGGTCATATATTTGGTAAAACATAGAAGCCATCATGCAAGCACATTATCTGGCAGTAAATTTTATGATTTTAGTGTTGCACATCGTCATCATTATCACTGCAGTTTGTCTTAGCTACATTTATAACTGCAATAGAATACTATATAATACATATTTATACAGAGAAACTACAATTTGAATAACAGGTAGGTATGTACATCTAGATGTTTATATCATACTTCTCAGACGACTTTAACATTTTAAAACTATATATATATATGTAATATTATTTAATCTGTGTCCTGTGACACAGATTATCAAACACTTTTTTGACAAAATTTAAATTTTTTTTAAATTGGGAAAACCTTACATTTTAGTTTTAAATAAAATAAAATAAAATTTTAAAATGTCCATAAATTCATCTGGTGTTGTGTTCGTGGTCTTATAATTGATGGAATTAAATTTTAAACAATAATATTCAACTAAAACGGATGAATTATGATTTATGAATAAACTTTTACTTCTTCACTTTAAATTTCTAATAAATCAAAGCAGTGTTAGTTTGCATTGGTAAATGTAATAAATATTTTATATGCTTGTAGTAGGATCGTAGCACTAGCACAAACGATTATTAGACAAATGATTATTAAAAGTTCCTCTCAAAAGAGATATAACGCATATATTATGGTTTTGGTAAACTACATATTTATTCACCATATCATAATAATAAATTTAAAATATGTTCATTCGCAGCGAATCATCATTAAATCGTCCCCCAGAGTGCCGGACTAGATGCTATATAGTTTAATGCACCGGATGTATACCTCGCTGCACGTTTCTCACGAGCTGATATAGAAATATAATAATTCATATTTTACAACTTGACGCAAAAGTGTCATCAAATTTGATCAAATACAGTAGGTACTTATATATAGTGCGTATAATAATATTACATTACGTTATTATGATATACAGCAATCGAGAAACCGCAGCCTCAGTCGCGTCGCAAACGATATCGTAATAATAATAATAATAATAATAATAATAATAAAAATAATAATAGTAATAATAATATATAGGCGCTATATAGCCTTCGGTCGCCGGTTTAGCGGAATTACGCATCGTGTACACAAAACACGTCATTCGTTTGTTTCCGGACGGATCGTTAAAGGATTTGCAGCGCACGACGTGTATTTTACGTATATACTTATGTGCAGTATTGTATGTGTGTGGGGGGGAGGGGGCTTTACGCGCCATTATATTTTAGTGGAAAAGTGGACGTCAGGCACGTACGTTTTACGACACTTTACCCGTATCGCATGTGCCAGTATACCGCGGTATATTATTATATAATATGAAAACTCTATGATTCCCGGTTAGTATACGCCTTCGCCGTGATTTTGAGAAATATAATATAATACATCCCGTCCGAGTGGAAAAAAAACAAACTGTAACAACGAACTATGTCTCGATATACCATAACATAATAATAATATTACTATACGTCATACGTCATATCGTATTTGGAGAATTCAAAAAGAGATTCGCTATCTACGGATAATGCGGATAAAAGGAGTTTTTTTTCCTCGTCGTACCCTGCTCGCAATCTCCTTGTGTGCACGCTGCACAGTTACTATATATTTATTGAACGTCGTACGAAGCGTAACGACGACGAGGACCGACATATATTAGATATATAAATATAAATATATATGTATATCCCACCCGACCCGACCAGGACTTTTCCGGTACCGGAAAACGATAACGGGCCGAATATTTTGCACACACACACACACATATGTATGCGACGACCGAGACGCGTTTAATTGCCGTTAGGAAAACTCTTCCGCTCTACTCTCCTCCTCGCCGTATATACAGCACATATATGTGTGTGACTCGAGCACGTCCAATATATATATATATAATGTGCTACCCCTCTCTTCGTCCTGCGACCGGCGGAAGTTAAACCTCTAAGGCTCTGGAGACCGGATTGAGTTCGCGTGCGTGCAGTGATGTATATATATATATATATATATAGGTAAGTATTTGTGGCGCGTAATCGTATTTCGGAATCGCCGTCGCACACCATCTATGTATATATATATATATATATGTGTACGTATATTACATAATAATGACTTCGCCTGCGAGTCTGCAGCGGCACCCCGCGTGGTATGGATAGGACGGACGAGCGCAGCCGCGGAGAGAGTGCTACTGCTGCTGCCCGGTTCGCTGTAATGGGCAGATGGAGGTCTCGGAGGGATGCAGGACGAGAGACCTCCATAGCGTTTTCCAGACGTATAGTCGAAGAGAGATAAACACACGACGGTTAACAGATGTTCGTAATGCGTCCGGAGCACTGCACGCATGACGACGTACGCGGGCTTAGCACAGTGCAATAATAATAATAATAATAATAAAAAAAAAAATATTAATATTATTCGTTTAAACGTAGTCGTATAACGTTTCAGTTTATTCTATATCGTCGTATACAAATCTTCGTAGGTTCGATTTTTTTCATTATACATTTCCCATAGCTCCGTCTTTCGTCATATATTATAATCGTGCACGATGTGTCGTATATCATATTGTTAGCGCGTGGAAATACTATCATCACATACATTTTTTTTTTTTTTTTTTAATTGATCGTTTTTAATAATTGCATCATATTCACATACACGCGCATACCCACGGGTATTAACGCGTAATAGTATAAAGGCGACACAACGAATAACACAATGGCTACAGCATGCGCTTCTGATGGTCTTCGTCATTCGACAAGTTTTTGTTGCTATACAATATCTTTATGGCGTTCTCCGCACCAATCACTGTCATCGTATTATTATTTATCCCATAGTAATATTCATTAAAAAAAACGTATTGAAGATCTTCAACGCAGTCGTGCCCTCGTCATATTATAATTATTATTATACACAAGCGCGTCAGTCTGACGAACAAATAAATAAAAGAATATCGACAGACGCTCGCCACGCGTGTGCTGCACTCGGTGGGTGCACTGCGGAAGTGACGTCTGCAATACAAAATTATACGTATAGCACGCAACTCATTTGCCACACATAACACTTGTATTATACGCATTTCCGAATCGTTGCACTATAGTATAATAGTATGCACACGCGACGACACACAAGACTCGATGCGTTTAGCGCGTGTCTTAGTGAATATAGATTATCCATTGTGATGGATATGATGTCTTCGGATCACTCGAGAAGACGGCGGCCGAATGATATGGACGTGGGCGGCGATAACGACGAAGATGTACAACGACCTGTTATTGATGATATTATGATTTATTGGAGAATACCGCATCATACAACGTGAGCCGTGAAAGTCTGGTTCACGGGAACAGACATCATTCGGTAATATAATATACAAACACTGTGTTTATAGAAGAATTTTCAAATTTTCAAGTTCATAAATGAGATTTTCAAGTTTTTATTTTTGCATTGATGTGCATGGTTGCAAATTATTTTTAAATTATTAATCCTTAAACATTTTGTGGTTATACATTTTTTCGTTCAACTGTGCACACAAACATGGAGTTGAGCTATCAAAAAAAAATTAGAGAGTTTTGCGCATACAATTAATCCAATACAATAATCAACATAATAAAAATATATCAATAATGTCGTGGTATTCATGTGTTTCAAAAACCACTACAAGGTCGGAGGCGTCTTGCATATTACGATGATGATATAAAAAATAATTAAGCACTTGAAAAACTCACTCTTCTTCTCGCACACGGCACGCCTGTATTATATGTGTCATATTATTGTTATTTTCCAACGATTATTACGGCAATTATTATATAGTTCTTTTGTGCTACGCTCTTATAATTTGTATGACAATAGGTACAAGACAAATTTGACGTGACGTGTATTAATATTATAATAAATAATAATAGCAGTGTCTTGATATTGAGTTAGTTAATTATTTTTGTTTTTGCTGATTAATTTTCAAATAAATGTTCGTTGTGGTGCTCTAGGGAAGCATTGACCAAAAGGGATTGTTAACAGTTCTGGTAATAAACTATATGATTTTGTCAAAAACGAAATGCAACAATAAAATATTGACAATTATTTTGTACACATGGAACAATGCTCGTATTGTGGTCGGTATAGGTATATACATTAACAATTAAACCTACAGTTTGTTATGTAATTGGATTTGTCTTTTTAAATTCGAACATCAAACGCAATAATATATTGCAAAATATAGGTACCTATATCATATAGTAGGCACCAATCTTTGTTATAATACATTGTTGCCTGCACTTGATCCTTTTTGAGAAATGGTCGCAGACGTTGTGGCACTGCAAACGACGATTGAAATGACTGAAATCACATAATTCACATCTGATTTAGAAATATAATAACAATACCTAGTAAACCTATAATTGTTATAATATTACGTTCGGTACTCGATTTAACTCGGCAAATCGCTTGAATTCAGTAATAATAATTGTACTCGCGCGGAAACTCTGATGCAGCATCCGCCGCCGCGTGTATGGATATGTCGTCAACTTTGCGCAGCATTAGTATAATAATTATTCATCCGTAATTACGTCGGTGTTCTGCGCAGTTCTCGAGTTTCAAAGTTATTCTGTTGAGGTTTAAAATGTCAAGAGTTTAAATATGCGCACTCAAAAGTTTTTTTCCGCTTTATAATGACGCTTTTACTATACTACGTTGTAGGTAACGGCGGCGGCGGCGGTGGCGTTTGAAATGAATAACCATAGAAAATGATTACGTCGTTGTACGCGCGCGCCTTGTGATACATAAAAGCAGGTGCATTGTGAATATTGTGATTACGATTATTTATGTCCTTTTATTTTTTTAAATGTTTTTCAATATGAAATTGTTTCATTTCGCTAGTCTAGCGTTTGAAATACATAATATATATTATATATATTATATATATTATATATATTATATATATATCCTCGAAGTAATTCAAGCGTATGTATATAATACGTATACAGTAGATTTAATTTATATATACCGCTTAAAGTTAACTTTGATCGAACGCTGTTGTTGTTATATTAATTTATTACTATAGTTTTTAAGCCATTCCTTTATATAACATATAACGTATATGGATGGTTTTATAATTCCTATTGGATGAACAATTTATCAATAATGTTTTTTTTTACTAAGCATATTCGGATTTAAAATATATACATATAATATACAAGTACACTTGTCTTGTAGCTACTTATATTATATTAGATAGGTACGATGTACATGATGTATATATATTTTTACTTATAATATGAAACAAGAAAATTTCAATTATTCCGTTGTTGATATATACGTGATTATATCCAATTAATTTTATACATTTTTTACTTCAGTTTTAATATTATATAACGACCCTTTGTTGTTTATTATCGATTATTTCTTAATAATAGCTATGTTATGCTGAATACCATTAATGACTCAAAATTACGAATTTTAAAAATATATTTTACGAGCATTTATTGTTTTGTTGTGTTCGGATTTTATGTAATGTCCCTCCAGGGGGTGTAATTAAACTAATTTAGGAAATTCTTTTCATTTCCCGGAATGTCTATAGAACGTTGAATGTTTATATTTTTCTCGTTACAAAGTTTTTTTTTTAATTCCAACGAAAATTTAATTTGAAAAACTATTCAAAGAATAGTCCATGACAATATAATAAGATACGGAGGTTTCGTCGAATAACTTTGAAACACCGATACGAATAAAACTTAAATGTTTTCAAACTATTTAACTATTTTTATTTTATATTCTGAGCGGAGCGAGGAATGTTTGATTTTACCATTATGGCATTATGTGTGTTTTTTTTAAATTTTTTTTTTGTGTCAGTCATCATGTTTTTGGGTAGTAAAAAAGCTTCGATTTTCGACTTCAGTACCTTGTTAGATCAGAAAGTGAATCTAGTTGGTACTTTAGGGAGTAATAAAATAAAATAAAAAATTCTCAATATTTTTCTAAACAATTCGGTATAAACAAACTAAAAATTAAGGGGAAAACGGGAAATTTTACACACAATCAGTTTTCGATAAAATCGATTTTAGTTTTTGATGTAACTTTAAAACAAATGACTTGATACATGAAATTTTCACCGAAAGTTTATATAAATATATTCTACCTATCCATCAAGCAATTTTCAAAAAATTTCGACCTAAGTTGAACTATGTGCTATATGCAATTTTCGATAGTTATTAGTTTATTTAAATTAATATCGATAAAAATTTATTTGTTGGGTAGAAAAGCTTGAAAATTGAATACAAAGCTCCTAATATATTGTTACTATAGCAGTTGAAAAATAAAATAAATTCAATAAATTTTTTTTATAAGCATTCAAAGTTTGAATTTTGACAAAATACGTAAAAATCAAGAAAATTCGCAAATTATTTTAAGTTAGAAATTCATAAAAAGTTTTCTTTTTAAATCTAAGATTTGAAAATTTAATACAAGAATCCTTACAAGTTTTTCAATCTTTATCACAAAAGAAATGTCCACCAGAAATTCAAATTACATTTTTATGAGGGTTTGAAATTTAAATTTTTAAAATATTGGATTTTCACTAAATTTCTCATTTAGTATTTTTTTGGTGGAACTCTAAAATAAATGACCACAGATACTTGGAATTTTCACTGAATGTTTATATAGGCATTTTATATATTTTATAAAATTTTCAAAATATTTTCATTAGTTTTGAGCTGTTTACTGGCATGTTAATTTTTCAACTTTTTTAGGTTGTTTTTCTATTAATGTCAATAAAATTGTTTTGGTTCGGTCACAAAGCTTCAAAGTTTAATATAAGGTTTTCAACATATTGTTTCAATAACAGTTGAAAAATATTAAAAATACATAGGTACGATTTTACCCGCTTTTTTATTTTCAAGTTTAAATGTATACGAAACTTTTTGATTACATAAATATAATAAACACATACATACACGCATTATATTTATATTTATATTTATCAGAATTCCACTTTTCAAAAGGATTAAAATATGGTGATTATATTACGTCCGACCGAGCGTCGTTGACGATGATTTTTATATTTTCTTTACGCCGCGTGGGTATATATATCAACCGTATACCTAATATTGGGTTTCAACCTTAAAACGGAAAACCTTTTACTTTTAAACAGTGATACTTCCACATAATGAACTTCCATTTAATGACATTTTCCGTTCTACGAGTTATTTTTGAGAACCACGACCTCCTTTGTTAATAATTTTATTATTTTGTAATTCTATTTAAAGAACATTCCGATTTTTTTGTTCCCCACGCAACTTCATTGTGTGTAAGTTTCACCGTAATTTTAGTAGGTATGAATGCATTGGTTAAAACGTTGCGTCGATGGTTTTGGTAAACCGTCTTAAGTCGTATTGATTTAATATAAAATAATAATACGGAGTATGAACATTCTAAAACGCTCAATAGTAAGACCTTAGTAAGACCTACTTATATTTTATGTAAAAAAATAATAAAGTACACGAAAAGTTCGCTATAGGTAGGTATGTAAACTAAATTCTATCGACGCTGTTGCGCAGGTAACATATTATAGATACAATGGTATTGTCTAATAATATGATGATATTAAATTATGTTCTGTGGCCCATATTTATTACGCTATATTATTGTAGTCGATGTCATGTTCAACGACGATGTCTCGGGTGACCTGCACGTCTCGCCGTAAGATTCTTTACGAGTGCACCTATATACGGTTATATATACATCGCTATGATAGGAAGTCGAGGTATATACCTAAGACCTACCTATACATATACATATATATATATATATGTATATATGAAATATTATGTCGGAGAGCGGTTTCATTAAAACGTGGTTACGCAATCCTCTGCCGATGACAATGCCGATAACGCCGCCGCATCACAGTTATCGGAGAACGAGAAAACCGTAATCCACGTGATGTATACCCATAATATATTATTATAATATTTTAAACACGACTCTACGTTACAATAATAGAAATAATAATAATAATATAACATGTTGCGTGTCAGACCTCAGTTTACCATATAGTCGGTATATGTGCGATGCATAGACACGTATATAATATATGTTATAATATTATACTCGCACTCATATTTAATGCAGTCAGTCAAAAATCGATCACATAAACATGATATTATTATAGCCGGCCGATGATGGTATCGAACGCTATATTATAATAGGAAATATGTTATTAAATATAATAATGCATATAAACGATATTCCATATAGATATCGGCGAAAAGTTTATTTATAGAACACTAGCTAGGTGGGTGTATTTTTCCATTCGGATGATGTGCCCTGTATAATAGTACCAAAAAGAGTTTTCAGCCAATAACCAACCTACATACTGTAGCCTCCCGAGCAGTGGAAATAAATGCTGGTCAATGTACTGAGTGTAATATAACAAAAAGAACTGTCAAATAAAAAAAAAAAATTGACGCCATAAATATGAGAGTATAAACACGTAACGATTACCTATACAGATAATAACTAAAATAAATTAAGATTTACTGTTACGTCTAAAAATTCTCGATAAGAATAAGGTTATTATTTTATGTTTCGATTTACATGATTTAGTCCAAACAATTATTGATGTTTTAAAAAATTGTAAAAATAAACTACTTGACTGACATATAAGTTTATGGAATTTTTCTAAAAATTAAATTTACAAATTGATTCTTTTGAAGTTAAAAAAATTGAATATCATTTCCAAAAAATAAACTATTAACTGTAACACAAGCACGACTGCATAGCAAATTCTATATAGAAAACAATTTTATGTGTTGATTAAAAGTTAAAACAAAAGGTATTTTATATTTTTCTGCTAATTCTGTTACACATTGTATATGCTCGCTACTTTAAATATTACTTATATATATATTATTATTGCCATACACAAATTTAACGTCATCCCTACGAGGTATTTCTCAAATTCGACTGTTTGAAGATGTATACTTACAGTATGTAACTCACATACGTAATATGATGTATAGCGATATTTGTTTTGATTTACGTACGCCGTTGATTTTATGTTATTATATTATAAAAGAATAAATTCTCCCCCGACAACCAACACCCAATAATTACAAGTCGAAATACTTGCGCGCAGGTCCCGCCTACGACGTTATTATAAATATTAAATATACCTATAGTATCTAAATATGCTCGTTGTACAGTTATTTATATTATATGATGTCTGTAACGATTCTTGGAATTTTGAGTTAGCTGCAACATTTGTATAAAAAATAAAAATGTTCATGTTTCAGAGTATATATGTTACGAGTACCTATCCAATATAATATACTACATATAGTACATACCCATAGGCTATAAGTATAACAACTATATTTATAACCGGAAGATTAAAGTGTGGGAAATGTATATTATGTATACGTACTCAAAACGTGAAAGCGCAACAATCAAAGGTCGAAAATCATTATTATAGGTAACATATTATATTTGATATTGCAAACATATAATACCTATAATACGATTCTCACGGAATGTCTTGCATACGGCATACCTCGATGCAAGAAATCGTTGCTTTGCTTTACTTTGATTGGGATGCCTTGCGCCTATGGCTCTTTGCCTGTGGTGTTTTCCTATAGTTTGGCTTGTTTTCTAATTTTGGGTTAGCGTGAAGGGTCTTGCAAGAAATCGCAATCCAGCGATATATACGACATACTGGGACCTGTTCTGGTTAAAAATTAAAAACGTATCTTTGTTTTTAAAATGCACATCATTGTATAATTAACACATTCAGAATCGAATACGAACAGTATTATTGTTATTTTGTAAAAATTATGTTATAAAATAATTGATAGATATATAACCTTCGTGTTACTCAAAAGTTAGGCAGTCTTCGTTAAGAATGGTTTTCCATGGTGTGCTGTGATTTATTATTAAATTCATATTTGACGCGTCCATTATAGTACCTACAATCAAGGGCAATGTACGTCTATAGTGTACTGCTGAGCGGGTTATCTTATACTTGACAGCTATTTTTAAAATTATTTTATTACACTAAGAGTCAATATTTTAACCATATAAAAAAAAAATTAACGACTCGTCTGCGAACAAATTATCTTGGGCCTGTATTTTTTTTTTTTTTACTTTAAGTCCAACAACAATGCACTTGTTGAGGTGATTACCATTCAGTGTTAATATCTATCTATATATATATATATATATATATACCTGTATTATCTATTCACCCGAGCGCGTTTATACAATATTCAAAAGGATTTCGGCCGTGCATCTCGATTCTCGAGAACGTGCGATATCGCGACTGTTCGGATTGCCAAGCTGCATGCAGTGTTGTTGTTATCAAGGCTTATATTATTCGTACGGCCCCCGAGTCATCGGGGACTATACATACAATAACCTTTTGAAAAACTAAACGTAATATACGCTTTTATAATTTATACCTATATATGTGTACCTATACGCGTAAGGATATCTTTTCCGACGCCACTCATCGCAATATTATTATACGCATTTCGAATTCCGCACGCGTCTTTTGATGTTCATTATATATGTATGTGTGTATGTATGAATACTACCATCGATTTCGAACCGTAAAATCGTGCGATAGTAATTTATGCGCGCGCGATGATGTGCAGTCAGTCACCAACATTTATTTAGTTCAATACTTAACGGCAAGCCCATCACGTCGTCCATCGTTGAAATAATGATAATATTATAGAGGTATATGACACACATATTACTCATACATACAATATACGAAGAAGTGAAGAACATACGCTTAGACCTGCCTTACCAAACGGACATGGTTTTATTACGACGTGTAAGGTATAAACCCGAACGTGTTCAATAGGATTTCGCGTGTTTTTAAACGACCAATTTATATTAAATTTTACGCGAGTACGTGTTTATCGTATATATAACGTTATAATAGACACCATTATGGTAACATTATGGTATATCGAGCCTAGACTCTATATTATACTGATCCAAGCTATAATTCTAATGCTATGGTTAGGCCCTCACGCCATGTTCGCCTTCTTCGTATATTTTTTTTTTAAAAGTTTTAATCAAAAATATTGCAAAATTATTTATTCATATAATTTCGAGTCTTATGCCAACCTTATAGAACAAAAAGACAGAAAAAAAAATTATAATATCAAACTAGATACAATCTTAAATCGTAATTTGTGCCTTGAACACATTAGGGGTGGACTTATTGAGTATATAATGGTATTTTGATTGAGTCCACTCCCCTTAACAGGCACTACTTCGCATGGCGGACGTTGATCTTGATCGTCAGCTGTATTCGTATAATTTCGTATTATGTCAACAAATATAATGCACACAAAACCATTTTGCCTTTTGCAACAGCATACTAAATTTTTAACAGGAAACTGGTACAATCGGGTTACCGTTATTTACCGTATCCGGTACATTATGTTTTAATGACGACCTTTACCGACGACCCGTACGTGCTTGTATGTAATAATATACTATAATTTTTATTTATTATTAATGTAATATTATATGAGTACATTATTATAATATACATATTATATAAACGAACCGTCTATAGAAAATATCTCTGTGCTGATGATGCGAACAACAGTCGACTGTAATAAAAATGCTCATCCTGACTTCACGTCTAATATACCAAGACAGGTAGACGGAAAAAAAGTACCCGAAAAAAATGTCCCACACTAGGAAAAAGGGTCCGGGAAATAAGCTTACCGAAATACGGTTTCTTGTACAGTTATATGATTGTACTTTGTATTTTAACGTGTAATGTATAAAATGTTTGTTCATATATATTTGTTATCTACCATAATATCTAGGTCTGGGATTTTGATGGAAAGACATCTTCTTACTGGTGTTTTGAGACGATGGTCCCTAAGACGATGTTCATATTGGCATATTGCATTACGATAAATATACGAAAGAAATATTCTATTTTCTGATGCTAAAAAAATAGAGCCTACATAAAATAAACACTATATAGGATCTACGAGTTTATCCAAAATGCAATTAGGTAAGCAGTATTCACGGTTTTTGGTTCGAAAAACCTGCAATTCCTACATTTGATAAATTTTTGTCGTCTACCTATATAAATGCCACTGAAGTGCTGTCGCCTAATTTCACCTGGAGCCATGTTCCACAGGGCCACCTTCATATAGATATCTATATTTGCTTTGGCGTAAACACATTTTGGATTTTATTAATATGTGAAACGTATATACATAGCTATAAAAACGTCACAATTGAAAGGGACGATATTATTCTATGGCGTAGAAACTACCTGTAGATTATAACGAATAATGCCAAAGTGAAGGTCGTCTATTTATCATACATGGACATGGGTAAAGTGTACTTGAGAATGTGCTATAAAGGTCTTTCAAACCAGTCCAACTAATCACAACGACCGTAAAGGCAAACACGTGATTGTTGTCCACATATCGGAAATTAATGTTTCGTGCAAGGTGGTCCTTTGGGTATTGAATCGAAGACAAAACACAAAAGATTTCTATGGTGAAATCAACGGTGACGTATTAAAAATACTTAACATGTATCTAAAAGAGTGGATGGTAAGTGTTTTGTCACGTATATAAAAGACAATGCCGTCAGTGTTACGGACAATAATGCTCCTTACCTTCACAAAGCTCCAAAAACAAGAAAGGTAGCTGCTTTCACCACCTCAACATTCCTTTTATATGTTATAAAGTGACTCCTAAACAAAGGGGAAGTTTTTGACAAGGCAATGGTCAACCATATGGTGATAGTTCACAGAATTAAACCTTTGTTTGGAAAATGTGTTGAAGACGAATTATTGACCAAACAACACAACGAGAATGACATACGTCTACATCCGCATCGCCGTGAATTTGATCCCGTCAAAATGGTTTGGTCTATTGTAAAAACCCGCGTCAAAATACACAACATTACTTATAAGGAGAGGGATGAGACATGGCAAAATATTTCATAATATTATGTTTATTAATAAGGGTAAACATTGTAACATGCCGCTCCCTACATTAACGTCTGTGGGTGCCTGTGTGAGATGTTATATTACCGCATATATACACGCAATATTGCTATTGTCAGAACCTAAAGTAGCATACCACACAGGATTAACTTTCGATGGGAGTCGTTTTGATCATAATTTTCTTCGAATTATATAACTTTTGCGTCTAGAGGAGATATTATGCATTTTGTAGAAATTCGTTGTAATATAAAAAAAAACGTCTCATCGTGAATAGGTTAGGATGAGTCGGTTACGCTTCTGTGGTAGTGCGTCTAAGTTCGCAAAAATAATAATCATCACCATCATTGGTGGCATAAATAAAATTGAAAACAAAATATCGAGAATTTGTGGAAAACAATCCCACAATCGACGACGCGGCGCGGCGTAGTTACACTATATTATACATAATACGTAGTGCAGTGCGGAGGCGGTTTTAAATTTTACGCGAGTAATATTATACTCCGAGTATAAGAATGATATATATTATTGTTTGTTTTATGCGCACAGTGTCATTATTCGTTTACCTATATTATAATACGTATTCCGAGTGCGCCACGGACTGACATATATATTCGCGCGTATATAATATATAATAAAACCTATCCGGTTGCGTAATCGGATATTGTGTGTCGCTCGCGCGGACGACGATAACGCACCGGGGCTATATTATATTGCACATGTCACGTGGGCATATAGATTTGAAATATATGATAAAAAGTCTCCGAGGCCGAAAATGCGTTTTTATTACCCGGTAATAAATCATAACCTCCGCGTGGCGTGATAACGCTATTTTAACTGTATACGAGCCGCCGTGTCCAGGATTAGTGCCCGATTACGTGAGTCCATACGTATAGTATACCCTCATTACCGGAGTTAAGATATTTTGGGCGAATGTAAGTGCCTACACAAAACATAAAAGGTAAAAAAAAAAAAATACGTATGTTTGTTCGTATACAATAGAATAAGGTAAATGTATAAGTTTCTACACAGAAAAAAATAGATAGGACATATATTATGTAAGTTCCTACACTGCGTATATTATTATATATAATTTATAAGTTATCAATCTATTATTAGTACTTATCATGTTAGTATACATTTTAATATAATAATAATAACAATATTATTAATTCATAATTGTAAAAAAATATTTAAATAGGTAAGTACTGCATTCTATATCATAATATAATTTATTAGTTTTTAATGTTTAAGCTATCTTGTCAGCGTTATCGATAAGCTATCGTTTTAATCTATCTGCATAGGTTCTATACTTTTTTACAGGCACCATATTGTATAGCGATTGAAAAATGTACGATTATATCATTTCATCACTTACTCCACACTATTATATTTTTCTAAACATAATTTTAATATCATAAATTTGAAAACTTAGTAGTTATTGTAGTAAAATTTACAATAAAACTTGTAATACTGTATAAAATATATAGCATATTTTTTTATATTATATGTAGGTACCTGTCTTCCACCGTATAGAAACTAACACAGATACCTTTATTTTGTGCAGGAACTTACATATCACATATTATGTAGGAATTAACGTATGTAATTCTTTACATGTTACTCTCGTGTAGGAACTTACGATTCCCCGATATCCTATGATAATATTAGATTGTCTTCTGCAGGTGGGTGCACCTAATACCTGTTGGAGGTGTGCATTTTTTCGTATACCATACTATATTATAATATTATGTCTCACGTAGCCCAGTAGCCGGTATATAGGTTTTAATGTTTGACCGATCTTGTTGATTGCTGTATCGTCGATTAATGTCCGGATGCGCACCGGAAACGGATGATATATTGATATTTGCCTTATTTCTAAATAATATAGATATTGGCAGTACTAAGCCTGCAGTTAAAAAGTTAAAATGTTAATGAAAATATGGCGCATACTTGACTATATATTATAATATCATAATTTATAACACGTATAGGAAACAACTCGACCATAGTATAGGGTGCATTTCAAATTCATGTACGGGGAGCAATTCATATACTTGGCTCACATTTAAAAAAAATATCCGATTCCAAACGAAAGCCGATTGGGCTCGGATTCCCCCCGGAAGCCGTGATAAAATATTATATAACTGCAGCCGACGCACAATAAGCATATTAGATATGCATGATGAGCTAGTATAATGTACATAAGACATAACCCATAAGAATTCTGATTCCATAACTATATTGTATTTGGACAGATTATATTATTATTGTTCGTATGTATATTATTATAGTCGTTGTCAACTTTTCAACAAAACGTGTGGTGAGGGAACGACGACCCGAACGAAAATATCAAATTGATTCGAATACCAACAGAATATTATGGTTTTGTATATATAGGTATCACTAAAACTAAATTTTATATCATATCTCAAGTCAGGACATAATATTAACATATTGTAGTTTGAGCAGAAATTAAAATAAATACATACCTATTTATAATATTATTATTTTATAATAAATTAATAATAAACACTAAATTTTCAATAATTAATTATTATACAGTCGTATAGCTATAATATTTTTTTAGGTAGAAACCTATATAATATATATATATATATATATTAATATTTGTTATTTTTTTATAAAAATTATAGTTAATATAGAATAGTAGGCAACAATTTGTTTTGTGATACCTACAAAAAAAGTTTAATTTCAAATTTTGCAATTTTTTTTGTACCCATTTTCGTTTTTTTCTCTCGATAATATTATATTGGCATATACAAACATATTTTTTTTTTCTATATTATACTGTTACAGTTTTTTTTTTTATGCAATAATGTTGTTTTTCAATTATATAATAATTTTATTTTCATTATTTTAATATAGGATTTCATCAGCTATCATTTGCCTTCATCGACTCATTCGATATAATTAATTTTTTTTTTTTAACATGATGCTTGTAACATCACATTATAGAGTTTTTCAGTCCGCTTCTTTAAAATTGGGTACGTTACATATTAATTTTTTTTTACACATCTTTCCTTATCATACCGAATATTTTTACTATAGATCATCGTTTATCAACAAAAAATATCTATTGTTTTGTTAAAAGTGTATAAACACTCATCGATTTTTGTTAATCATTTGTATTTAACAAGTAGCTATTAATTTATGGCACATATTATTATATTATATATTATTGTCTCAAAAGCAATACCACTTTCAGATAAAAAATAAACAACCATAAGTATGTTGTCCTCCTTTCAATAATCCATATACTTGTGTATATTGCTCACACGTACCTATCTACATGTACAGTAATAATATTTAATTATGATAACATTGTTTCCGCGTCGCGGGTAGTAAGAAACAAACACGTTTTGTTTTAATTGACTTGTCCGCGGCACGACGTTGCGGTTGATAGACGTTATTATTCCGAGGAATATTTAGGTACATTAGGTACACTCGTGTAATCGTTTTTATCTCAAAACCAATCGGATGTTTTCAACGTAATCCTGAAAAATGAGATTATTAAAAAGAAAAGTAAAAACTATAATACGGTCAGCCATTTGTTGTAAAGCTGGCGCGTGCGTAGAGAATCTTAACAGACGACGATGATGGAATTCAATTATATTGAAAATACGTTTTTTCCTTTGTCCTTTATTAGTTCATTCGTTTTGTTCGTTCAAATTCTGAGCGTATTATACATTTTTTATTTTCCCGCACCGAGATGCAATAAATCGCAATGCATATTAAAGCTGTAAAAAAAAGAATAAACATGAGAAAAACGCGAAGGAAAATAATTGAAAATGTGTTTTATTTTTTCATTATCATTTTACCTTCACGTATTACCCACACAAAATGAAGCTTCAATAAACTTTTTTCGATCATGGTTTTTCAAGAATTCAGCAAACAATTTTTCGGGATCCGGTGTATTGCCGATAAATACTATGTATACAGTAAATAAGGTGTATAGTACCTATAATAATAATATAATGTATTTTATTACAATATTTAATATTTGAACGTTATTTTTATTTTTTTAGGAAAGTCAATAGTCTTTATGACTTTTTGACGTGATAAAAATAATAACGGAACATCGCTGTTGCAATACTTCAGCAGTTCAATCCCATAAACTAATCATTTACTATTTAAGCCATTAATCTTCATCGTGCTGCACTGAAACTTAAGATTTTTATCATTGATTATGTATACGATTGCATATCACTACATTATTGTTATATTCGTAACCTCGTTTTTCATCTCAATATCATCTATATCTCTCGCACATTTACCACGGATTTATTGTGTTTTGTATATATATTTTTTATATATATTCCACCCCCGTCCCATTGTATACTGTTTTGGAGCGTATATACACCACTATATTATATTGTTGTCCGCAGATAGATCGAAGTATTTTCGGCTCATCGTCGTCGTCTAGTCATGCGCCAACATCATATGGACGACGCGTTGGTTTCCTTTGTCGCCGCAGGACACGTCCTTTTGACTGTTATACATACCTAACACATATTGTCTCCACCGCCCTCCGAGACTATACGTATATAGACGGGGACGATACGATGCTGACTGATGCAGTATAATGTCATATAATATAATATATACACTTCTCAAATCCTTCCCCTCTGAGACGCAGCGACGACACGATATTATTTGTATATATGTAGGGTCGCGGGAACGGACGCGCTCGGTAATACGCGACACGTAAATAATTAATAACCGATTTCTCTTTTCGTGGAGCTTTTAACGCCGCCGCCGCCGTCGAACGAGTACATATATTATGCCCTGCAGCAGTATTCCTTCGACGACGACACCCACACGCAGGGTGCACCCCACACACCGACGCTGCTGCACGCTCTGTCACCCCATTGTCACCGCGGCTGGTCGTCTGCTGTCTCATCACCATCCGTTTGTGCGTATAATAGTACCTATACATGGGCGTCCGCAGGGAGAGCAATAAGGAGTACTTCTCCCCCCTAGAGTTTAAAATTTTTTTTTAAAGCATTATCTGTAACGCGCCAATTTAGTAAACATAGATTACTTTTAAAATGTAAGCATTGTACCTAAACATAAATTGTATAAAAAAATCATCATTAATTTTTAAATTGATTTTGCCCCCCTCTAGAAAAATGTCTGGGAACGCCCATGTACCCATATACACTGCGCAGACACGTAGTCATATACATTATTGTAAATATTATATATTACATATTATTATGTTTATATCGTTTAACTATAATATAAAATACAATATAATATCTTATAATATATACCTATACTCGTCGCGTCCGGCTACCCATATATTCTACTCCCATGAACCGCCTATATATACCAGCTGATGTACCGTGGTCGCATGCTCGTTTTACGATGATAATATATATATTTTTTTTATCATTAGGTAGGTGCCAACTGCGTATTGTGTTGTTCCATTGTAGTGCGCGGCCGGGCCGACACAGAACACGAAATATGTATACGCAGCGAAGAAATTGCAATCCAATAATGATGATGGCGTGCGAACTGTATATAGCTGCGCTGTACGCATTATTCTCTGCATACGACAGACATATTTTTGTAAAATAAATATAATACGCGAGTATAATATCATATTATTGTTCACACTCTGCACGAGCTGCACACACGCGCGTACAATACAAAATTATTATTTACGTTTTGTGCCGAAGTCGCGTTACGATAATATATCGACGTTTCGTAGACGCTGATATTTTTCCGTATACATCTATATATATTATAATATCACATAGTTGGTACACGTGCCCGCCGCCGCCGGCACGGACAATTTAAAAAATGTCTATCCATAGTAAACGGCCACGATCGGCAAAAATTTGTTTTTGAAAATAATAATGTATATTAGCGCTATGTGTATATAAAATAACGCCGGACAATAATGAGTGAGTAAAATATTATAATAAATGGTCGGTTTTTGCTGCGACGGCGTCTGTGTTGGTATACATAAACACCAAACACATATTTATTATTATATATACGATTATATATGTATTGTATTTATATATGTAGACGCGTACGTAATAATGTGAAATGCACTTTACTCCATTAACATATTATATACACACGCCCGATATCCGGTGGTGTGCTGACAATAAAAATAACTATATACAATTGCGTATGTATATAGCGGTTTCGGTCGAGTCGTAAAAACGTATTTCGTGTATTTTACACATTTGAGACGTCTGTTGTGAAATCGTCCGCATTACCAACAATGTAATATAAAAATATATTATCCCGGACAGTTTTAATCTATATAATAGTATTATATAACATATTATTTATATCGCTTCTGCAGTAGAGGTACCTATATCCGGTCGTCACCAATATTTATATCGACACTTTTGCAATATTCATGAGCCGAAACGATGACCGAATTGTTTCACGCGAGACTCGTTCGATTATTTTTATTCAAATCGATGACAAACCTTTGTACCGTTCCGCGGCTGTCCTTCACAAGCGAACCTTGCAGGGTTAATTCGAAAACCGTTGTGCTACAAACGATAGGTATACTTGAGGCACAATCGATTGATATTGGAATTCAAAACAAAATTTCAAGGTGAGGATGATGCTAGGGACATGGGCCTAAATGTTAAAACGGTATATATAACCAAATATATGGTATGTATAGCTCTTTTATGAATTTATGATAATATTATTGTTTCTATCTCTCTCTATATATACCTATATAATTGATTGGTCCAAAATACAACAATACCGTTAGCATCGTGTTGAATAGAACACGTATTCGTATATTACACTATATACTTTCAATATTATGATTATTAGTATAGTAGTACCTAGTTCGATATTCGTCGCATGTTACCCGCGGATCATCTCACAATATATGTATTATAATTTATCTTTATATTTCACCCTCTTCAGCTGAAATCATACGACCTGCAGGAGGGTGTTATATACGATGACACATCTCATTTATGATTCTAAGCTCGTGTTTTCCGATCCGATGCTCGAGTATTAACGTACGTAAATCATTCGAGTCAACCGACTCATTAATTAGTGTCAAAACCGACATAATACCCGCCGCCGCGATTTAAATGTGATGCGAACACGCGCCGACAGCGAAATATTATATTATTATGTGCGAGTGAGGCGTGTTCCTTGTAATATACATTACAAAATAATATTTAGTATATATGTATAGTATTATATGCAATAATTTGTATAAGTTATATGGCAATTTATTAATATCATGATTGTAACATATTGTAAAATTATCGAAAGTTTCAAAAAATAACTAACACAATAAACAAACAGCTATAGTACAAGTAATATATTATATATTAAACTTAAGTTAAAGGTATAAGGTACTCACACTTAAAACAAACTTCGGTATTACGAGCCCACAATTCAAAGTTTTAAATTGAATAAATTATACATTTACGCTCTGCTGTGCGCACTAAATAAACATCAAAACTTGTATAAAGCATAATTGTTGAATATATATATATATATATAAATGGATGCAATGTTTTTCATTGTGTTTTTGTTTGTTTCGTGTGTGAATGGAGCCATGGTGCGTGTAACTCCAAACTTTTGATTCATTTCCACGGCCACCTACGGAGGAACATACAATATAGGACTCTGCAGTGCAGTAGACGATATTTATGCTCGGCGACGTTTAATCCTTTTCACGGAGCGCACGCATTTACGAAACGCGGTATGAGCCTTTTTCAACCTTATGTGCAATGCACGTGTTCAGAATTATTGTTATCGGTAGAATACATTAACTACATAAACATTATGATAATTTTTAGTCAATAATTTAAATTCATACGGTGAACAGGTTATTATTATTATTATCGTTACCCGTGCGGCCGTGCGTACATGTTATTAGAATATAATATATAGTTGACGGTAGTAGGAAATTATTCTGTGCATTCATCACTATATCGGTAATCTGTACAAACATTGTTGCCGCCGTTGCAGTGCCGTAACAATATTGTATTAATAGTTGACTGTGTATTTTATAATAATAATAATATCAATTCGGGCGGATGTGAAATTGTAATAAAAACCGACTTGCGTTATAATAGTTGTAAAGCGACCCCCGTCCGGTGTACGTAATAATATAAGCTGCGAGATACAGCAATTATTCGACGCACGACGATTCGTTAAAGTTACTAAATCCAAAATGGTCGTAGCACAAAGGATGATGCTCTTACATGCACTTTGTGTACCATTGTGCTACCATTAAATACAACGGCAACCTTAGTAAATCACCCTGTATAGAATTCAAAAGCAGCCCATTCGGTCTTTAATTATTAGAATTAGTAAATCTTCGGGGGGCATCCCGTATACACGGTCTATTGTGCAATACGATTTTAGGACGAGGGGAATTTTTAAAAATATATTCATTTATCTTCGTGTATAATGACCCACACAAATGTCAAACCGTCTCATTGTTCGACGACAATTTGACGTAATTTCGTGTTCCGTCCGTCCAAACTACTACCATACTAACTAGCCATATACAGCCGCGAAATAAATGACATAATTTCGAGCGGAATGATCCATTTTATTTTCAAACGTACTGCGGTTATACGACACGTTGGGCAATAAATGCATAATATACCTAATCATCGTATAACAATAATAAAAACACGCATCTACCTACCTAATTATAATGCGTAGAGAAAACTCGTTCGGGCGAGTGTAATATATTATATTTGGAAAGGTCTTTTTTACGATTGTCCGCGGAATATACCGGGCATTAAAAATAAAAATTACAATATTTTATTTTATGGCCGTGTGCCCGTCGTGTAGGCTAATACACAGGATCTTTTCGTAGCACGTACAGACATCGTTTTACGAAAACCGGCCCGTTTTCAACTTTTATGCGGAGCCCACAAAACACACACACACACACACACATACCATCGTCTTTTATAATAACGTTATTATATTATAATATTCACTTTTACTCGACATTTTCTCGTTAGTCGTTATCCTGAATCGATTATCACGATGAATTAATTACCGGTTTCAAAATTAAACGTTGAGAAACTCCGTCATAATAATATCACTATAGAAGAACGAATTCTAACGACTCTTTATAATATTTTATGAATATATTATATAAGAGCCGATAAAATATTTAGATATTAACTGCGAATTGTGTGCCGATCATTGTGATTTTTGGCTTAACGCACTCAATCACGCCCCCCTCTCCTTCCGCCTCACTCTATCACTCAGTCACTCCTCTCTCTCTCCCAGGCTTCCTCTCTCTCACAATATCAATCTTTTTCTCCCGCCTGCGGAGCCATTCAATGAATATACTACCCCGCATGCCCGACGGCTCCACTGGTGCGGACTGGAATTATTATTTCAATAACGTGAAATTCTTTTGTCCGCGTCGAGGTAATCAGCCTTTTAAATTATTATTTTTTTTTTCTGCTCGTAAGCGGTTTTTATATATTCGCATAATATTTCGCCGCGGCACTAATAATACGGATTTCACCTTCGATTTAACCCCTTTTTTTTATATGGCTCGACATTTCCCCCCGGCTCCCGCGGCAGTCTCCGCGCAAACAAATTCGCTATACGTGATTACCGTATATATACATCGAATCATAATATGGTGTGGCGTATGCGTATCGGATACCATGTAACGATTACCACACCCTCCGAAGACCGCGCGCAGTGTTCCATTGTAGAGATAGATCGAGGGATTGCGCTTATTGAATGCGGTGTCGCTACTGCTGCAGGCGGGGGCGGGGGCAGACGATTCTCTCGGGGAAAACCGCAAAAGGGTTATGTCGGCTGACGGCCAAAACGACTTGATTTTAATCCAAGCGATGGCTATTTTAATTAACCCGATTGTGATTCGGCCAAGACGAGATTGACAGCAAAAAAAGTTTTCGTATACAATAAACTTGGTACCAATCCCCCCGATGAAACTTCCGCGCGCGCGCGTGTGTGTGTTGTACAATATTATACCAATATATATGTATTATGCCTACACTCGTTTACTTGTAAACGGGTCTGCCAAAATCCACGAGACTTTGCATTTTGTTTACCTAAGGGTTTTGAATAATGTCATATAATATTATCCATTAAAACGCACATGCGCACTATGTACACACAATACCAAGCTAACGTGGGTGAACGCATTTAAGAGGACGCCACACTGACATTTTACTGGTGCGAGTATATTTCCATCACAGTGGGTCTTAAAGACTTCAACTGAAAATCGGCCATCGTCAACAGTAAAAGGGAAACTTAATGCACGATCGTACGCCAGTTTTTTCTCAGTATTTTAATTTTAAAGCAAAACAATGCAAACGACATTGAAAAAAAATCAATGAAGTAAGCATTCAAAAATATCAATTCTTCTCACGACGCGTCACGGCCCTAAAGTAAAAGTATTCCTATCTAAAATATAATATAAATAATAATGGCTGTATCAATCATTAATTTTTTAATTAATTCTTCTTTTTTTTTCCAATTTAGATAGTTTAACTCCTATATTGCTCGGTCGAGATACTGAAATCTCGGTGAGTGGTTATAAGACCGTACTGCAGGTGACTATAGCAGTGTACTCGTATGTACCGATGGTCTTCTTCATAAAGAAGGTTGTCGTGTCATATTTGTGTACACGTGTTTTCGTAGAAAAGAAAAACCGTAGGACAAAATATATGAGAGTACACGACAAATAAATTATAAAATTAGGTGCTTTCGAAAAATGTCTTGCGACTGTCAAAACGAACGAATGTCAAAATAATATGTAGATACGTTGTAATAAAGTTTTAACGAAAATAACGCGCAGTAGGTCAAATATAGCTGTGATATGGGTTGATAATTCATTTACTCATTATAATAATTGTGATTTCTGTATTAAAACAATAATGGTTTGTTAAAACCCTGATTACAGTAACCAGCATATTTTCTTCCTGGTTTTCTCGGACAATACGAACAATTATATGTGTTTTTCTAACAGTATACGCCGAAGTCAAATATAATTAAATATTAATAATGTTTCAACAATTAATCATCAAATAAAACTGTCAATAACGTTAAACAAACAACAATTATTTATTTTTCAGGATCAAACAATTTGAACGATATTTGCAAGACATATGCCGGCGAACGCGGAGACAATAACAATATATTATTATCCATTACAATGTCAACAACGGTATTTGCTTAACTTTTACCGATAAATGATAATATCGAAGTGTAATATTATAATAATATAATAATAGCCATTATACACATTACATTATAGTTAATAGTAAATGGATGAAAAATATGATAATGTTTAAAATATAATTATTGTACCATTATAAAATATATTATTATGTAAAATCACGCGACGTAAGTATTTTTCGAGAGATTAGTGTAGTTGTATAACCTAGTACGGTGTACGGATTTAATATCATAACAGTTTTACATTATGAAATTTAGACGACTATTAAAATATAATAAAATATTTTTGTTATTGCGTTTATTTTGCATACCTATTCGATGTAACTAAAATTATTTATTATAATAATATGTGGCGTCATGTTCGTCAAAACATTAATAATTCGAATGCGTTTTGGCAGTCAGAGTTGGCACTACAAATTTCCAAAACGTGTTATGATTAGTGTATCATTAAAATATATTGTGTATACCAGATACCTATACACGCAAAGACGGCCGTGTAAAAATACATAATTAACATAATATAACATATTATAATAAATGCGTATAAACAATGAAAGTATAGGCATTATTATTGTATAGTGCGCTGATGCAATGTATCGGTCCTTACGACGTCGTTCGCGACTTCGCGTTCGAAGGATTCGGTTCGATTAAACTACATAATATATTATTATATTGTCCTGCAATTATTCAGGCTGTGCCAAACCAAATCTATAAATCACACTCCTATAGTATTTATTATTATATTAACATACGCAACGTATTTCGAGTGTGCCCATATACGAGTAGGTATGATACAATAATAACATACCCCAACACTGTTAATCTGATATAGAGGTATATATAATATTATAATGTAGGTTCCTATATACATACAGAGTTTGACCGATTGAAGGCCGGACGAAAAAAAAAAACTCAAAATTACACAGTTATTATAATACCTCTGTGCGTATAATATAATATGATATAATAGGTACGGCAATGGACTAAAAAATATTATGTTCAAACTCGACGGGCTAGGACGATCGCAGCGCTCGGTAGATAGGTACACAGGTACATACTTTGGTAAAATGGCACGCACACATATATATATATATAACACGTTAGTATAACATTTTATCATATTATATTGCAGGCTATTATTCTGTATAGGCGATAGGCCACACGACCAATATGAGCCGTTTAATTACGTGAATAACACGACGATACGCGTACTCGTGTCAGTCGTGTGTGTGTGTAATGGGTAATAGGTTGTATACATGATAATAATAATAATAATAATAATAATAATAATAATAATAATGTGATATAAGGAATCTGGAGAACCTGCCAAAATGAATTTCGTGAAACTGGCCGACACACGCGTTTATTATATCGTCGCAGTCCCGTCCGTGCGGCGAGCAATAATTCACTATCATCATAAAACAACCGACCGGCTGCAGGATATCGTGTATTTTTAGAAATAATAATAATATAATATATTATTACCTATATATTTGAACACGCGCTGCCGGGGGTACCCGGCGTGTACGGTAATAGTCGAATTTTTACACGGCGACCTGTAGGATGGTTTTATTTAAATTTTTATTCATTACAAGCTTCTGCATGCACGCAGTCCGAACAGTTTATATTATACGTCGTGGTATACCAAATACCCGCGGCGGTCGAAACGAACTTTTGGATTGTACATAAGTAGATATTTAGGACATATATAGATACCTCACAGACGATTGGATAACCACTCGAATATTCGACGACTGCCCGTGAGAAATGACCACATAGTTAGTCATAGTATCATATTTTGTGTGTAGTAAAACGCAATAATATTATAGTAATAAACTAATAAATAATTTATTAGGCGGGCGCGATTTTACTGTTGTTTGCACTTTTGTAGAGCTGTATACTAACACTGACGATTTTCAAATTTTTATACTCTATATACTATTACGTCTGATATATTAACAATAGTCTGTTATCGAGGAATGACCTTAAAGTTCAAACTTAAAAATTGGTAGATTTAAAACCATTGGCAAAGTTTGGATTTATCAGTATAATAATTGATAATGTTGTCGTTAATGTAATCTTTTTAATTCTTGCAGATTGTACCTATCCAGCTGGTATCGAATTGGTATCATTATCGTATCCTATAATATACATTTTAATAAATTTAACTATTAATAAGTTTAATGTCAAAACTGTTAGATTAAAAATAAATTATTTGCTTTTCGTGATCAATGCCGTTCTCCCCTTCCCACCACTACACCATTTAGTATCTAAATTCCCACCGGAGTGGATGGAGATTGGAGGGATTCGCATGATTGAATAAAACCATTACGAATAATTTCGAATTGTCTGATGGTAGATAATGTAATAGTGCATCATCACGGATCGTCATGACAACATGACAATGATGTAACTATATATCATATCACAGCAATAACATATAAATATGTGAATGTATTGTTTCGCTACAGTAACTTGCGTAACAGTAAGCGTGAGCTTAGTACGTTGAAAAATATCAGAGACGCGTCTTTTGTCTATAGTGCGGCACAAGTTTCACGTCGTTCAGCACACGGCCAGCGTGAAAAGAGTAACATTTTGACTCGCAATAGTCGCATATACCTCGTGCCAGGTCTATGGTAATGATAAGACGATTTGTATGCTGAGCTTTAAATCGGGGTAGTTTGCGGACGAGTGGACTTCAGAGACACCGCAAACACTATATGTCTATATATGATGTTTATATTATATACCGCAACGTACATATGTATATAAAATAATTGCGGGCGACCGTTGGGTTTTGATTAGATCCGTTGCAAATAATAATAAATATATACTGCGCGCGCGCACACACACATATATATATATTATATGTATTTGTATATGGTTTATATTCGTTTGCTGTCCGCAATTTTTTACCTGAATAATGACGACTCGTTTGTGTACAACTATTTCCAATATAGACTAATATCACAGATTATATAAAACTAGATATCATTTTTTAATATAATCGGTGCTTATATCGTAACTATTGTAGTGCCCAACAATGATACGATTTATCATAATAATTTCGATAAGAAATACATGTGATCCCAAAAGCTTTTGAACAACTGGTGAAGTGCGTTACTTAAGGTTGATACCGAGTTGCGGTCGGGATTAAAACAGGTAAAAAAATATGATTAATAATTATTATGTTTTAAATATTGATATAGTTACATATTATTATGCTACGGTTAGATTCAAAAAAAAAAAAAAATGTATAGTTACACTTACACACTCAATTATAATATAGTTATTAGTTAAATTTTAAAATACAAATTAAATACAAAACACACATTCAACAAATAAAATTAAGACATTTATAATATTATACTGGTTCATATTTGTATGAATGTATGATACACATTTCACAAACGTCAGCAAGTTAATATGTTTTTTCAAATATTATTGGATTTTATTTTTAATAAATTTCTGACTCAGGCTTTCACTTTTTTTATTAGTTTCTAAATCTACTGAATTGATTTTTGAATATGTATCATTTTTAGAATTGAACGCTTCACTTCCATTGTTCGTTCTCCAAACATCATTATTTAAAGCTGTCCAAAGAGTGATTGGAAAAGTAGCACCATTGCCAATATAATTATCTACTAAATAATCACTAAATTCAGTAACTTTTGAATCTATAGGTTGTTCGGTGATCAATTATTCTAAAAACATATTTTCCCACTTCATCTGGAGGGAGAAAAGTCAATCCAAAAACGTAGTGCAACCATTTTTCAATTTCCGAGTTCTTATTCTTGTACTCTACAGTCAGTTCTAATCTCATCACTATTTTTCTCCACCAGGCTTGACTGAGATGAAATCTGCATCCAATCGAAGCGGTGTCCGGGAATTTTTTTCTTGCAGCTTGAAGAATTCCTTTTTAAAATTCTGAAACGATAATAATGTTACTTTAGATCAGCGGTTCTCAAACTGTGGTACGCGTACCATTAGTGGTACGCGAAAGACTCCATGGTGGTACGTGAAAGGACGCATGGTGATAGGATAGAAAATTAAAAACAAATATTAGATTCTTAGCGTAGCGATGATTTTACAATGTCGTGTGTTTTTTTTTAATATTCAGATAATAAAGGTTAGATTTCACGGAAAATACGTCTATAAATAAGATAATCGTATAGGTATAATCGTCGATATTGCCGATATTTTTAATCATCAGTGGTACGCGACTGATTGATAATATACTTAAGTGGTACGCGAAAAAACAAGTCTGAGAACCGCTGCTTTAGATAAATGTTTGAGTTATTGACGACCGTCACTGATGTTGCGGCCACGTTTTCAGTTTTTCATATTATATGATGATGCCTATTGTTTAGTCGAACATTTGATGATATCGAGACACGAGTTGCCAGTGATATATAGCCATTTGATTTCGTGCAGTACCATATGGATTTTCTGCAAATATCAAATGACTTTTTTTAGTTTAAGTCCTACGGCGTTTGGGTAATTTAACGTAGGTATTGAAAATTCGTGTAGGTCTGCATGCCGAGTTGTACATGTTTTGTATACGCAAACAATTCGCAAAAAAGATTAAATATACACAAACGCTGGTATCGACCATCACGTATATATATATATGTACTATATAAATTTAATGTATTGCTCAGGCCGAGTGATGCGCGTTCGTGGTATATCAAACAATGTATGAACATATACCGAGGTATCATTACTGCAATATAATTAATGTGGGTCCCCGCGGATGAAAGAAAACTGTTCGCACTCGCCCGGAAAACGATGCGATTGTGGTGAAAAAAGAGATAGACGGTGCAGATGGAATCGGAGGGGGAGATCCGTTGTGTGTGTGTGTGTAGGTACATTATAGTTTAGCCGTCGGCGGCAGCTCATAGCCAACGCCGCTGCCGCCCGGGTAGGTCGTCGACCTTTTTTGGCAAACACACACACACACACACATTGTATTATAGGGTCCGACCCTTGGAAGTCGTACGCACGCTTGCCGTTGCACACCGCCCGACACTAAATGCAAATAATTGCAGCGACCCATGTGTGAGGACAAACACACGCGCCGATAATAGTAATAACAATAATAATTAGTGTAAACTTTCTCGATGTTCTATATGCGATAAATTAAGCTCGGGTTTGGCGTGTGTGATGGTGTGTGTGTGTGAGGATGGGAGAGAGAAGAGAGGAAAACGCCACGTTTGGTATCGGAAAAACGTATAATATAATGCCGTCGATTGTAATAATTTTTCGAAAATTCAGGTCATGTACCTAATTAATATCTACATATTTTTTTATTAAACAGAAGTTAGTAATAATTTAAAAAAAAACTTTCCGACAAATGTGAGTTAAATATTTTCAGTGTTACGAAATGTCGCGTCAAAGTGACGTTATTAACGTTTTTTTGTGCGTATAGCTATATAGCTTGGGTGTCTACTTACCCTAAACATAAAAACATATAAATTGGAATAATATAAATATCAATTATAATAATTAATAATAAAATTATCAAATAAAAATATAAAATATAATTTACATTATAAAATATCAGTATCTACCAACAATTTTTTTAAAGAATAACCGTTACCTAATCTCAAATGCATTTTCAAAAAATGACTAATAATGAATTAAACTGATAAATAAATCTTAAAAAAGTATAAAATATTTTTATAGCAAATGTTCAATGTTGATTGAGAGGGCAGTACCCCTCATGGACCACTAGATTTGCGCCTCTGACAACACTTAATTAAATAAAGTGCAAAAAAAAAGTGCATGAATAAAAATGTCATCATAACCGATCAAAATATAATGTATAATCGATCATCGAATTCTCATGATGTGTAGTGTATATTAGGGATACACTGTAGTCACATAGATTATATTATTATTCATTTGTAGATCGAATAGTAATAATAATCGTCGTAAATATCAAATGGGTACCGTTCATATTATGTATAATATATCGCATTTTGGGTAGGTATTTCATACAATATAATATTATTATTTTCGTGTGACAAAAGTGCCCGCGGGATCACGATAGAAGTTCGCTTATGTGCGGTCCCCGCCGATTTTGTCGCACCCGATTTCAAAGAGGTCGTAGCAGCGGTGTATATCTATAATAATAATACCTATGTATGGTCTCTCGGATTACACGACCGATCCGTTAAAACTTATATAATAATAATAATAATAATAGATTACAATATAATATATATACTACATTGTGCGCGTGCGTATACACTCGGGTGAAATCTTACACCTGCAGTGTGCAGAAACCGCTGTGTGGCTTGTATTTTGCAGATGATGGCGATCGCAGATGAAGACGAATTCTAAAACCGAAACGCGTCGCCAAAATGACGGTACAGCCGTACAGGAGCTGCAGCTGGGGAGGGTCGAAGAGGGACGCTTGAAGATTTCGACCGCGGGCTACTGTATAGCGTTAAAGCGGATGTTCCACTCGAATTAACAACAGTATCGTATATACATGTTGCATATTATATTATGTATATATATTATATATTTTGTTGTCTTGGCGAAATCGTCGAAGAAAATCGATAGGTACTGCAGTGACCCAATAATATTATATCAGCCGTATTATACTGCACGTATATTATAATATATTACGCGATTATGCTGCACTGCTGCAACGCGTTATATAAGTTATATAGGTATCTAATAATAAAATACGACACTCGACTGCAGTGCATCGAGTTCACACGGTAATCGTATTCCCGGGTGATAAGCACACGAGTATATGACATGATACCACATATTGTTCAAAACTGCTTCAGCCGGGCGTCGTCTGCCGAGCTTTATTAAATTATAATTTAATACAGTGTTGCAGGTGATAATAATTGTCATGTACACTATATAGATACCTACTATTTATGCATTCAAGAATAATTATTATTATGCGCAGTTGCCTTATAATATTATAAAGCCGTTTACTATAGAGTACTTCGGTTCGTATACGTTCAATATATTATTATTAAATCGTTTTGAGCGAGCGAAAACTTGTTCGTATATTATTATAATGTTATAAGATTTCATTATAATGCATTTTTCAGTCAGGGTATACCTCATCACCAATAATATACCGGAAGTGTGTTCGAGCAGGTGCTGCGGATAAAACGGATTCGCTACTGCCTCTATCCTCCGCCACGCAGCAGTATAATATATTTTCATTATTACATTTTATTCAAAATTAATTCACGTATATGAAAAAAAAGCGATATAAAAAAAGCTTTATTAAAATTACGAGTATAAAATTCAAATTAACTCCTCATACGTACATCCTAAATAATACAAGCACGAAGGGTATCCAAATAATGATGTTTCGTAAAAAAACCGCGACGATAGGATATTTCGCTAATCGCTATACATAATTTTATGCGATTGAAGGTCTTACGCGCTCATAATAATATACCCAATCGCACTTACCATTTTGCAAAAAATCGCGAACATCTCGACGAGTTCGCTTGTTACTATTTAACATAATGCAATATACACGAATGTGTTAAACTTTTACATCATATATATATATATATCGATGCGATTGATATCGGCCGCCGCTGCACTTTCGTTAATTACGTATAAATACTTATCACGAGCGAAGACCGTCTCGAGTTTATTACGTCGTTTTTTTCTCCCTCTCCGTATATATACTATTACACTATTATAAGCAATATACGAGTAAATGTTTTTACGATATAAATCTGCTTGTCATACTTACACGCTCACCAGTGTGAGTGTGTGTGTGTGTCTGGTGAGATAAATATTGGACGCGTTTTATATTAATTAACTGCAAGCGGAAAACGGTTGGTTTATTTGGGGCTGTTTTTTTTTTTTTTTTTTTTTGTTACTCATTTCGAGCGGTTTGTGATAGCGATCTCGTGTGCTCGAGTTAACGTTTATACCAGCAGCTGCAGTCGGCGTTTCGATGGTATTAAAAATAATAAAAGAACTGCGAAAAGTGCCAAAATTAAAATCATATTTTAGACAGCGTCAATGGCGCTCCACGATATTATAATACACAACACACTTCAGAAGAAACGACTACGGAAATCACATAATTGAGGTGTGCCTACAGCTTCATATTATCATAATATACTGCAGACATGTTCATATTAAATATGGCACACATTTTATTTCAATATACTTAATACTATAAATAGCGTGGTGTGTGTACACTGTTTTATTTAGGTATAATATGTACACACGGAGCACCTTTAATTATATTATATACATATATATGAATAATATATTGATGTATACATATAATTTCCGTTAAATTCACGGTCGCATGTACCTACACGATTTTTGCTATTAGTATTTTAATATGTTTATTAGATATATTAGGTGGTATGTAGTATATATATATATATAGGTAGTATAATATGTTTATTAAACGAAACGATTAATTAAACCCGAATGCCGTGTAATAATAATGGTAATAATAATAATAATAATATATGGACGTAAAAAACGTTTGCAATTAAAGTGTGTGTATATAATATGACGATGTATAGAATGGTTATAATAAACACCATACGATGCAAACGTGCATTAAAACATTATATATATACGTGAGTGTATTATGATATCATTATTGTAAACACCTGCGTTGTGGCGTCGTACTGATGGAAAAAAAAAACGTGATATTTTATATAATGGCCACCGGAGACCTATATATATTTGCATTGCAGAAGAACCGACGTGTGCATTATTTTATTACTATTATTACCGTTTTAATAATAATAATTAATATTATTGTTATTACCTTTGTTATTATTCACTCGCGGTTGGTGCGGCATCATATAATCATCATCGATCTGCCACCGGTCAAACAGGTGGTGGCGGAGAGGCGGCGGCGGCGAGAAATTTTGTATCCACTGTATCCGTGAGCTACTGTAGAGTGACAGAGCAAGACAATATTAATATCGGTTAAAAAATAAGTATCGCGATTTAAGGCTTTCAATTATACCGTCGTGACTTTTGCGCATAAATCAATAACCGTAATTCTAAAACGTCTGAATCACCGCACATTATTGTTATTTTTTATGTAAATCGCGTGCGAATCACACTTGAATGTGCAATGCCTATATTTTTTTTGTGTGTTTATTATTATGTTTTATTCAATCTGTTTCAAAGGAGAACAATAAGAATAATTGATGATAGAAGCTAAGATAAAAAAAAAAAAAAAATTATAATAATAATATATAAAATTGCAGATTTGACGGATTGTATAGAGGCCTCCCAGTGGACGACATGAGTAAGATTTTCTTGGGCTAGGACGGCTAGGTTATTATAATATACCTATATAGATGTCTATAATATATAATGTCATGTCCGTCAATCGTGGCCGAAAAATATTTTGTCGTCCTACTTATATATTATATATATATATTTAAACCTGTTCAATATTTTGGCTCAATCTGACGATCGTCAACTGAATAAACGCGTTTATGTCGGCGTCGGGTTTCATACATATACATGCATATACATACATATATAATATATATATATATATATATATTACATATTATAAGTATATAAGCATGCGCCCGGAGAAATCGCTATGTCTACTTATACGATATTAGTTGTACATAATATTATAATATATATTTTAAATATCATCTACTCGCGGCCGAAAAACTTAACGGTTTGTTGCACCATATAGACACTGATTTCCCAATTCACGTGAAATATCCTACGCCGTGTGTTTCGGACGATTTTATTATTTCGTTAGAGAAATACTAAAGTCAAAATTATTTGCATAACCGTCAGAAACTGTTCAACTGCAGAACTCGTGCCAACTAAATAATACGCATACGCGTTTGTATTATTATACTATTATGTACGACGTATACATACGACTGTTGCGCGAATAGAATAACAGCTTTGTACAATTATAATTAATGTATAGAAATGTATAGAAATTAAATCAATATCAATACCTTATAGTTTTGCACGTTTTACTGGTATGGTATAATTATTTCCGGCAAATACCTATATATATATAAATATACATAATGTTATATATTTTTAACTCTTACATAATATTTAATGCTAAACACGCAGTATTTCTATTTATATATAAATACATGATAATATTATAATGATATGACCGATATATTGCATGCGACATGCGCAGTGTTTGTTTCGGAACAAAATATGTCTTCAAAAATAATTCGTCAATCGTTCCTTACAATATATTATTATTATTATGTATCTTGCACGGACGTTGCATAGTCGTCGTGCGGCAGATTGTGCGTAATACAACACCAAACTGCGACGGCGATTACAATTAATGCGTATTATTGAATTAAATGCTAAATTCGAAATGGCTCCGTCCAGTACTTTTGAAAACACTGATAGAATGGGTTATATGATTTGGTTGATCAAACGGTTTATTTTACAATCATAACAATGCGTATGATTAAGAGGATGTCAGCGCATTATTCATTTTCTCTCTCTTTGGCCCACACTCGACATAGACAAAACGCATTTACGCAGAATAATTTTTACCATCTTTTGAGTAATTTTAGAGTAAAATCATCCATTGCAAAAAAATATAGAGAATAATATTTTCGAGGGAATGACATATCGATACTATATTTTATTATTACTTGATTTTGTATTCGGCTTTCGAAATAAACAAAAAAATGTCACAAATTTAAATGATGTTTAAATTGTTTTGAGACAATATTTAGATAAATCGATGTGTCATTCCCCCAAAAATATTATTATCTATTATCTTTTTTGTGGTGGTTAATTTTACTCGAAAATTACCCAAGACATAGTAGATGCGTTTTGTCTATGTTGAACGTGTGCCAGAGTCCAGAGAGAGCAAATAAATAGTGCGCTGACATGCTCTTAATACATGCAAATATATGCATTTATATGCATGCTGCACCGTACATATTCCGACAGCGGCGCAGGGTGTACGTATTGTGCTTGTATACGTTGAACTCGAAATTATCACACTAGCAATATTAATATTATAATATTCGTGCAAAATTTTCCGCGTTCCAGAACAATGTGTACGACGTATAAACTATACGAAAGAGGTACGTATTCAATACGTCGGGGCCGTAATAAAAATATTAATGTTGCAGTTAAATTGCGTTCATCGTTCGAAAATCGCGCTGCAGCAGCTGTCTGCCGTGGACAACGTAGTCCGTATATAAATTATAAATGGTCAACGGCGACTGTTTGGATAATAAACTCCCCGAAATTTTTATATCAGATACGCCTATATATTATAACGCTTATATTATAATAATATTATTTGACGATAATAAAACGAGCGCGCCGCGGGTGGAACATAATATAATAATGATAATAGTAATAGTAATATCGCGTCAATACGATTGTCGCACGTTCCCACAAAAATTTTTGAATTATCTTTCGTAACAAGCGCGCCGATGTTTTGTCGAGATACATACTGTCGACTCGAATATAAAATATGATGAATAACATCGAAAACTTCAAAACGTCATTGTACTCTTTATACGAAGGGAGGTGTATTATATATTTTATACCAATGAAGTCTTTGTTTGCGCTTTAACCGTCGTAATACATTACCAAGTTTTTAACGTTCATAATTTCTAGAAATATCCTTTAGGCCATAACACATGGAAGACAAGGACTTTTTTAACGTTTTTAGTCACGAATGTTTATTCGACTATGATAATAATAATATAAAGATATATATATATGTATCGAACACCGAACCAGTAATTACCTGCTTAAGTATTTATTATTGGTAAACAATGTAAATGCAACTTTAAATACAATAATACAATTAACATTTTTATTATTTAATGATAGAAAACACTTTGTTATTAGTCCGTTTATCATATCAAAATTATAGCTGCAGCTTTATCTATACCATTTCTGCATGAACTTAAAAATAAATAAAATGAAGTACGCATTTATTAATATTTGACAGCAGCAGTTCACTTAAAATATTTAAATATCTATATCGACACAAGTTGGGCCGATATCTCAAATTTCAAGTTTTTGGCAAACCAACATACGTCATTATATAGCACGTATGAAAAGTGTACAAACACACACGCGATACGTATCTATCTATACGTGAGTTTCCTACACGGCTATAGATAATAATATGGTTGCGGAACAAACCGTGAAAATGTGAAGCTCAAAACGTGCATTGGCTTTTACACCAGCACACAGCGCGCTCTAGATGATAAATTGTATGACTTCATTAATAAAATATAATTATTCTAATATTTTGTTTCTGTATTTCTAACATAAATTTTGTTCTTCAATTTATTATTATTTTTTTTTTATTTGAATTAAGCCTCGGCAACTATGGGCATTGGCAACAATGGGTTTAACTCTAAATTATTTACATGATATATAAGTTACATATTAAATACTATTGATAAGGTTGGACTTAGTAATAAAGGTTATTATTTGTCTCTTCAATTTATTATACAGAAGTAAAATATAGTAATACAAAAATATTAATGTTCATCTATAAATTCTATATAAATATTATAAATAGGTAGGTATGCAATAAATAAATATTCAGGTTTATAGTTTATAGTTCACACAACAATTAGCCATAATGATATATTTTTAAAATACTAAATCAAATATTTATAGCCGTAACCGTAGTCTACTGGTCTATAAAAAAGGTCTAAAAGGTTTATGGTCCGCAAATCTGCATAATATCATAAAACAATAATACAATGATAATATCACAGATTATATAAAATATTTAGAAGTTTATTTATTTATAATATTATTTATAAGTTTTATATAATCTGTGATAATATACTATAAATAGCCGTTGTACAATTAGTTCTAACCACGGCTAAGGATAATATCTATAGCCGTGGTTCTATCAAATGCCGTAGATGGCGTGACAGGCTCGTCATTTTAGTCACGTGACTTTTCAATAAGATTCCGGCTCGGCTTATTGCGTTGTTTAGTATAGGCCGTTCCGCAACCATATTATCTATAGCCATGGTTTCCTACCAATTATAACAATAATAATAATAATATGATATTGTATAAACGCCGTGTTGATCGTTTTCTGTTAATAGCACACAGGCGTACCTATAGGATTATATGTTTAATATATTTTTATTTTTTTTTTTGTTCTGCTGTCAATAATCTTTTCGTTATTATTAAAATGTATAATGTATTATAATACAATATATATATATATATATATACATTGTGTGACCTATAAAGATGAATAGGAAGGTGTAGCAGAGCTAGGTAGCTAATGTTATTTCTTCGAAATTCTCATTTATCGCATAATAATATAATATTGTGTAGACTTCAAAACATCGAGTTGCTGTTATTGGGCGGTCGCCATGGGTCCAAGATTGCACCCTGCAGCAACCACAAGTGCAGCTGTTGGACGGTTATAATAGGCGTAGGTACCAAAAATACACATTAAGGATTTCATATTAGAACCGCGTAAAAATAATACACTATTTATTATATACCTATATATAATATTGTATAACGTTGTATGTCGTAGAAAAATCTTGGTAAAATGTATTATGTGTACAAAATAATACGGTGTATATGCGCCTCCTGTAAGTAATACGCTGCATTCAGCGCAGCTCGCAGACATATTATATCATATAATATATATATATAAATGAGGAACTTGTGACAACAATGCATTCCGTGGGAGGGGTCCAAAGTGAACTCTGTACATTTGGGCTCAAAAAAACCATCGCTTTGTTTCGCTGATTTATTTAAGCAGGTAAGTATTGAAGACGAAAGATTAAAATCTCTTGCAAATGTTTAAACATTTCCTTGCGCGAGCTTACTTGTAGTTACAAGAAGTAGTACAAGAACCATCATAATATATAATATAATAATATAGTTTAGTGCAATTCACTGCTTAAATATTATAGTGCGTCTGTAATCGGACTGTGCTGTCCACGTGAGTGACGAGTGTATATAGGTATAATATGTATTATAATTTATAGAAATCTAACCGTGGTATCTTATGGTCCGTGGACTAATATCAGTCGGTTTACTGCAGGTTGCGTTTACGATCAAAATCGAATAATAACGTGGTACATGATAATTTTATCGTGTATGTAATAGCAAAAACCGCACACACCAAACACACATTTTGGCTTTTTACTCCCATAATATCCACGACACGTACTATTTTTTTTTTTTTTTTATGCGTATATACGATAATATAATATGCATTGTACATACATATACATACATATATATATATATATTATATTGCATATATTACAATTTGCATTATTGTACACGCTCGGGGCGATCGTAAAGCGTTAAGTTATTGCATTTACACATATATAATAAACGTACATAATATATTATTATTATTATTATTATTATATCGGCGGTACCCACATATTATAGTAATAATATATCCTCCGACCCGAATTACGCGATATGGGTCGTCGACGACCGTACATAATAATATAATATAATAAGAAATAAATGTATACTATAAATAATATATTATAATAATATTTACATGCGAACGGGTGTAGCGCCTATTATGTTCACGTTTGTGCGCGAAGACGAAACGTACGCGAATTTTTGTTTAACGTAATAAAACGATCGCCATTATTATACACAGCATGTATATTATTAAAGTGAGTATACTTGTCCAAAATATATTATATGGATAGTTATATATTATATAACTTTAGAAAAACGGCTATAGATACGGAGCGTAATAAAATTATAATATATATGAACGATGCTGGTCCGTGCGCGCTACGTATAATATGCGATCTGTACATAGTCGTAAAAAGTACTTTCCAACCCATATCTATATCTATCGCCTGTACCTACTAAACTCCGCGAAAATTAAAAATAATAATCTCACGTCGTAATAATAACCATCAAGCGTAATATATACATCGCCAGCCGAATAATATAATATTATATAATATCGCTACAAGACTTGTGTTTATAATGATATTTATACATATATTACACGTCAACGACGACGAAGCCGCAATTAGAGAGATTAATATTATACTCAGCGGTGTATCTATATACATATATAGTGGCTCTATATAAGTACACATGTGCGCGAACATATTATATTATATATTTTTATAAGGGAACGCATTTCGAATATTATATGCGTTATATTATTAACCTCGTGCGAATATGTGAGCATGATATCGCGCCATACTTTAACCCTTCAGAGGGGGGGGGGGGTGAGATGCAAAATGGGCGCTAACGAGTTACATAAAATTATTGTTGGACATACGTTTTGTTCAAAGCGGACGTGAACTTTTGGACTTATAAACGATGGGTTTTTTTTTTTTTGGCTTTATAGTAGGTATCAAATGAATCATATACCTTTTATACGAATTCGCACTTAATAATAATATTAACTGAGGAATAACGCGAGTTGTAATTATTGTTATGAATTTGATACCTACCGAATTGTAGTAACTAATTTATGTTGACATCTTTAGCTATGATTGCAGTCAAAGTGCAGATTTTCACCAGGAAACAGTATTGGGTATATTATAAATATCTCAAAATATTAACTAAATTTATGGGTCAACACAATGTAAAATACAAATACTATAGGTTAATTGTTTTATTACCACGCCGGTAATTTTTTGACTTGACTGAGTATTTTTAAGGTTATCCGATAATTAAAGTGTTAATTATATAATATATATAATAAGCTATAATTATACTCATCAACTATTACTAATCGCTTCTATAAATATTCTGCAGTACGTAAACGCATAAAAAATAATAAAAATAAAATTTAGCTTACTTGGACAGCTGTTGCAACACACCCCGCGGCATTCATAAACGCTAAAATGTGAGTATATTCGTGGAGTATTAATTGCAGATGGGACGGTGCATTTCGAACGATTCTCGGAAAGATTCCGGCGCCAAACACGAAAAAAAAATAATAATAATAAAATTCTTTATATTACGCACAAACACACTATAGGTACCTGTGTATACGCGATTATCATGTGCAGATGCACGAAACGATTGTTTCCCAAATTCGTGTATGCCATATAAACTAATATCAAACCTCTTATCTCTTTCAGAGCTCTCACTCAATCTCTCTCTCTCTCTCTCTCTCTGTCTGTCTCTCTCTCTCTGTATTACTGCCACCGACAATACACCAAAACGAAATTAATTTTCGTCATTCATCCTCACGGCTGGGTGAAAATGCTTTACGAAGACTGCGTTGTTCTCCGTTCTTATTATTTTTGCGATATATAATATACCTCATATATGGTATGATGGTATCCTACGGTGCAGCGGCATTAGCGGATTATCCCACACACTGACGCGTGTGAGGACATTGCAGGCGTGCACGTTGCAATGTAGGTACAAAGTGGGCCACCGTGAAAACAACAATGTGATGGACGTGACATTTCGTGTCTCGTACGCATTATACAATATCATGTTGTAGGCGTACTACGAATAGTGTTTACTGCAGACAGGTAACAAGTCCGTTTTCATCAATTTTGATTTTATCGCCATTTCACACAAAGCACACGTAAATACATGGTCTACTTTACTGCAGAAAGAAAACAAATTCGACTGATCAAACATCAAAAACTAGCACTAGGACATAAAACAGTTTACAACAGTAAAGGGACAATATTATTCACCATAAAATGTATTTTGTCTTTTCTATAAAAATTATAAAAAATGGACTTTTCTGCAGTTGGTGATTCATATAGGTTATAAGCTGTTTTACGTACTCGTATTATCGTTGATCGCAATCGCAAAGATTATCATATTATATATATATATAATATATATAATATATATTATAATGTCCTTTATAGTGGTGTACATATACAGGAGGGTTCGAGTGTTCAAACCCCTCACCTTTGATGTTTTTTTTTTTTTTTACTATACCTAGTACCTAATACGTATATGTATAGATGTATAAAAATGAATAAAATATTTTGATGTACATATAGATATATATTTCTCCCACCCAAAATATGTGTGTACACTGTATATGTATACAGCACTGGCCTTGTTGCTACCTTGCCAGTTGGTACCTATATTATTTTTCGAAACGAAAGAGCTGAAGTAGTAGGTAGAAATGCCGTCGTGCCGAAGTGCTATGTAGGAAAATGGTTTGGGTTTTATTTTTATTTTTTCATTCGTGTAAGTATATAACTGCCATCGTCGATGAGATCGCGGCGATTACTGCTGCAGTGACGTTTGACGCACAGTATATACCCACTACGGCATGAACGCTGCGGGTAGGCACACTACACGATGATTTATGCTGTCGTAGTCCTCAAGACTGCAGCCGAGACCTTCGCCGCGCATAATAATCGAAAATTAATCGAGTGTAATCGGCTTTTTTTTCAATAAACTATGTTATTATTATTCCGACAGCGATGATAATTATAATACGAAAATATCTTATAGTGGACGTCGACGCCGATCAGTGGACGAATAAAAAAAAAATTGTACATGTATTATACGCCCTACCTACGCAACGATAATCGCTGTCGGTCAAATCGAATGAATGCATCATTAACAATGTAATATGGATTGGTTCCCTATATTGAAAACTATCATTAAAAGTGATGTTTGACCGCGAAACGACAACGAAAAAAAAAACACCAAACGTGACCTAAAATTATGATTGCGCTCTTAAGTATAGGCATCTCGAGGTTATGGTAGGTACCTATACACTATCGTTATCATGCGGTATACGAGAACAAAATTTTTTTTATTATACACCTAATATATACACTTCATATTCGACGAACAGCGTGCATCACGGTACATTAAAAACCTATATACAACACCGAAATCATTATATGGATGTACATAAAAGGACGAACCGCATGGGCACAGTAAACTATGGGGTTGCTATGGTACATAATGGTAACCGCTGACTCTAGAGCGCACTCCTGCAGGTTTCAAACCATATAACACCATCAGGTCGTTAAAAAATTTCATATGTAATGGACTTTATTATATTTAGCTGCACCTCTCGTCTATACGGCGGCCAACTATATGTTGTCTTAGGTTTTTGTATTTATATACAATAATAATAATAATAATGTATACATAAAGGTAGTTTTATCATTAGAGAATTCAGAGGTGACACACCTCCACAACGACAACGATATTTTTCGTATAATAATTATGCATTATAATAAATAGGATGGTGTACTGCTACAGGTAAACTAAATCGAATAGTATAAATAATAATAACAATAATAATAATAGCGTGACATGCTATTCGGCGTGTTTTCGATTCGAAGACAAAATATAATAATATATAATAATATACGTTTAATAGCGGTAGGTGTATGATAAATGGTCGTGATGCGATGCGTCACGCACAATAACATTTTATATGCCACCTATATATATATATATATATAATATACGAATATACCCAACACTATGACTGCGTTGGTTTATTGGAAATATAAAATATCGATCATCATGCTTATTTTAATCGTCGTCATCGTCGTCGTCGTTCGAACAATATCGAGTAAGTATTAAAATATATTTTATCGTCGAGATCGTCTGTGTTGCTGCAGTATAATACTCGCGGGGATATTTTATTGATGTTGTTTGCCCAGAGTATAAAATACGGCTTTAATATAATATAATATATATACACATACACTCGAATTCATCTTCAAGGCGCCTCACTATACATATCGCGGTCCTTGATCGAAAACGGTTTTCGTCCGTCTGTGGAGACGGCGGCGGCGGAGCGGACCGGAAGACGGCGCCGCTCAAGTCGTGTGCGGTGCGCAAACAGACTACAAAGGATTTCACTCCGAATTCGTCGGTAGTACGAAAGTGAAACAAGCGCTGCACGTGATGGCGATCACAGGGATCCGTCATAGTCACGCGCGAGGGTAAAATCCGCGACAGCGGAACGCGGACGTAAAACGTAATTGAAAATAACCCTCGTTGTTTTATGTATTGCTATTTTTTTTTTTTTTTTGTTTTTTAAACTTTTATTCAAACACGGCCTCGGGCGAGCACGTCCCCCATCGTTTTCGCCCGCGGTGTGCACAGGTGACTGCATGCACGTCGAGGGATTCCTCTCGGGGGAGCGAGCTGTGAGGTGGTCGATTGTATATGGGGTTGATTTCTAGAACAGTAGTATACTACAGTCTACAAGGGTTCTCAAACTTTTATGAACACTGTACCCCTTCTTACCAATACATTTTTTTGGGTACCCCTTCTTAGTTACGAAACTAAAATATATATAACAAATTTTTAAGACTTACATAGTACATTTTAAACCTTAACCGTACACCTTAAAAAATTTCGAGCATCCCCAAGAGGTACGCGTACCACAGTTTTAGAATCTCTGATATACTATATATATAATATGAATGTGTGTGTGTGTGTGTGTGTGTGTGTGTGTGTGTGTGCTCACGCGTGCTTCGTACAGCACTGGCATCCACCCCACCCTCGACAAGGGTATATATCGGTCGCGCAAGTCGTATACGGTGAAAAATAAACGGCTCACTTCCTTGGTCCAAGTCATTTCCTCCTTTGCACGGAGCCCCGGACGTACCTATATACGTATAATATTATACACAGACCTATATCATCGATGTGCGCGCAAACGGCGGCGGTTATTGCCACCTCGGGCGGGTCTTGAAATCCTTCGACCAGAGGCGCAGAGTTTAATTTTACGCGACCAAACTATATGCGGTGCCGCTTGTTTTCCGACTTGAGACTCGATACCCGTCCCTAAGTTTTCCGACGCTTACCTAAACGTGTATATAGATAGCTCGAATAAAATATATATATTATATATTTGTGCGTTTACATATAGGTATATATATATATATAGGAAGGTATATAGGTCGTCTGTTTTCGAACGTGTACACCGCACGTGGTATGGAACGACGATTACTATAATATAATATATATCAACGACCCGTGATATATTGTTATAATAATAATAATAATACCTACGAAGGCGAATATGACAATGCGATGCGAACCGAGACGCCGGCCATTGTTCCATCGACTATACATATAATAGTGTATTAATGCATGAATATAGTACCCTCTTATGCCACCTATATATTTGAGAACCCCCGCCCCTCTCCGTCGCCGACCTTAGTGGTGATATTGTATAGAAAGTGTTTGGTACCTCGTGCAAGCGTTATTTTTTAACGTCTCGCGACATTTTCGAACACAATATATTATTCTAAATTCGTGTCGTAATAATAAAATACAATACAAATTATTATAGTGATTACTAGGGCTCGGAAGTTGTAGGAATTGCATATTGTTCTGTATGATCTCAATTTATAGCAGACCTAGCTATAAATTTGAAATATACAATTGCGAGTTAAAAAATTGAAAATTGAAAATGCATTTTTTGCCAATTTTAGCTAAAAAGTGCATATTTCATTAATTTGATACACGTATTATGCATATTTCATATTTTTCTAAAAAATAATTGATTTTTTTCTTTCTTAACCTGTTTATTTCAACTAATATTGAATATAAAACTCAGAATGACCAACGAAGGTATTTGTTGTCATCGCCATAGTCAATTACGGTGTTAATAACAGTGATGCACTGATGTGATACGCATTTAGTCTATCACGCTAGTATGCCGAAATACTTATTTGTAGTACTATCTTATCGTCGATAAGTTATCGTAAATATAATGATTGTACACGATTGATGTTTGACAGTGACAGTTTCGTTTTAGACGTCGTATTGTTAGTAGGTGAAGTGCGTATATTTTTGGAATTCAGAATAATATTTTTGCATATTTAATATTTTGAATGCCTATTTTTGCAATTTTTTCGTGCATATTTTACCTTTTTAGCTCCTACAACTTCCGAGCCCCAGTAATTACAATACGTATACATGATACATATATACAGCCAGGTACTCCAAAATATTATCGTAAAAGCCAAAAAGCAAATACGTTTAAAATAGAATCGAATACGAGCGTGTACCGCGTTCTGTTTGTTCGTGTCGGTTGATAAGTACACTCATAAAATATTATTGTACCATATTTACCACTTAGAGGCGGCTTGACGATCGGTACGAAATATGTATGCATCATACATGCATAAGGTACTATAATAGTATATACGTCAGTCGGCTACGCCATATAATTCACTTGTGTCTATAAATTATAATAATAATTTATAAGTTACAACATTATATTATGTATATACAAACGTACATCATACCAAATTTGGTGAACAAATGTTGAGCGTATTGTTAGCTTAAATATTAACGTGTACAATTATTGACGTATTATCAAACTTAAAAATAAGAACATAATATTATCTGTAACAGGCTATTTACAATATTTGAATTTTTAAGCGAAAATATTACAATTTTATATTGTTCATTCACGTGCTTCAGTAAATAGAGCGCATTCCCTTTATCTCTTGCACTGTCACTCCTATTGTATTGGAAATATATATTTGAATTTTTCACTACAACATTCAATTAATTACAACAAATACATTGTATAGTTATACCTAGGTATAATATATTTCTATATTAATTAATATTTATTACATCGCAATTAGTAAGTTATAACTTATAATGTTATATTACATGACTCGTGAAAACTAATTTCGCTTACAGCGTACGACAAAGCAAACCTTGTATTCCAAACGACCTTATAATTATATATTCATTATAGCAATTTACTATACATAGTTACATTATAGTTGGCAAGTATTTTGTATAAATATATTTATTTATGACGAGTAGTAATGTTATAAAATCTCGAAATAGTTTTATTGTGTTTTAGAATTTTTTAAAAGGAAATGTTATACAATAGGATATTATAATAAACTTTTGTGCTGCAGATACACACAATAGATGTAACAATATAATTTTAAAGTTTTTATTAAAATAAATTACATATTAGGTGTTCCTCATTAAAAACACCGTTTGTAATAACCGAACCCAAAATATTATATTTTATTTCTATATAGTCATTATTTATGGCGTAGTTATTATGCCTACTCTAATTTTAGTTTTATGATTGTATAATTTATTAAACGACTATCACTGTATAATCGTACCCGTGAACGAGATAGAAAAACTTTTATTTTGAAATTTTAACTCTTATAATATTTGATACCATTATATGGCTTATATAAGATAATATAATATGTGTATTTGACGTGTATTAGGAACTTACGAGACTTACTATGGAAATATTTAAAAACATTCAACTAATTTTTTTGATACAATTCGTGATGTCAAGAATTTAAGTTGCTTTGGAACTGTTTAACATTACTCATATAAAATTATTTGACTATTTTTAACACACATTAAGTGACTTATGATGTTAATTGTTTGTTGTTTATTTAAAACCCTGCCCAACTTAATAAGCTATTGTTTTAAAAGTCGTTGAACTTTTAATTATAACCTCTTATTCAAATGTCAATTGTTATTATTATTCGAAGACTCGTATATAATATATAATAATATAAAGTGTATAATAGTTTAAATAAATTCAATGCGAGCCGGTTTTTAAATTAAATTTTCTTCTGATCAATGCAAAGATTTTGTGTACACATATTTTGTGTATATATAAATAAATATATTTGTGAAATTAGACATTTCAACGTTATACATAAATTATGGGAGAACAATAAGACCCATTTACTATTCAAACTCGCACAAATCCCATTTTGGCTATCATATCTCCACTGCGGAAAGAACAATGCTAATTGTTTCGACCAAACACAATGTTCCCTTAAATTTCGTATAACATTTCACTTTGAAACCTCATAAAGATAAGTTTTTTCCTACGAAGCAATTAAATATTTTATATTATAATGCCAAATAACTGTGCTGCAAAGTAACCTATATATATATATACATAATAATATAAAGTAATATATTATCTCACATTTCAGAATTGGCTTCCGTCCCTATTTTTCTTCTTATTTTTTTTTTTTGTTTTCATTTTGGCCTATATAACATCCGATCCCTTTTATGTTGCTCCGTTAATAAGCCACGTCCGCACGACTTTATGTGGACATACTTAAAAAACAACAATAACGACTTTAACGCATTGCGTATTTTCGCTGACGTATCTCAGTGAGCGTAGGTATATATAATACGTATTAATGTATTTTATATATATGGTGTATATAGTATTATATATATATATATTATAAATGTATACCTACCTAGTTACTATTAATTTTCTCCCGTGCCGTATAAGCTCTCCATAATGCGGACTAACGTATATAAACACGTTAAATCGCTCAACCGGATGTGTGCACAACTGCGTAAAACAGTTTATGTGTTATATATATTTTATTATTTAGCTTGGTTTTTGGTTTCGTCGAAAGAGTGTTTTCTTACAGAGAAAACACGCTACTACGGTCGATCCAGGTGGACCGCATGTTTCGTGTTGTCACACTGCTGAATATAGTCAAATTCAATAATAATAATAATAATAATAATAATATATTGTATATGTTATGGTTACATGATAGTGAATCGAGCGAAACGTACTCTACAAAAACTGAACTTGAAATCGAGCGCCGAACGATTTCGCGTAATATATGTGGACGGAGAGGTTTTTATTTCACATTTCATAAATGAAAAATAGAGACTTGTTTACAGATAAAACCATAATAACACGTGAGCACATATATACTATAGCTGCCTATAGTACGTAAACTATAATCATGTGCATACGTAATATATTAGTAGTATGTTTATATATATTACTTACCCATTTGTGTATAAAATAATTAACAATTATTATACCTACCTACGTGTTTTGAGTGTATACGCAGCGAATCAAATGTAAATAATAATCAAGACAATAATATGCATATAATATTATATAGTTTTGACTGTGGTTAATTATATAATATGTATATACGACTAGAAGAGTCGTGTGATTAAAGTTTGGCCGAAATCGTATGAATATATTATGATAAACTAACTATGCAGCAGGTAGGTATGCATACAATTGTTCTGTGTGACTGTGCCACTTAAAAACACACGGGAATTATAAAAAGGATTTACTCTCCAGCTGTTTCCTTCGTTATTAGGTACTAGGTAGGTACTAAAACCAAAAGGTAGGGAATTTATTCATTTGAGTGCGCGCCCGAAACAACATTTGCATGAAAATTTCCACGTGTTGAACGTTTTGTATACATATTATGTATAAGAATACATAATAGGATTGGAGTAAAAAAACATAACAAAATAAGATTAAAAGAAAAGAATAAAAAATACACTCTATTCTTTTGTAAGACCGTAAAGATTTTAATACAAATCTGAAATATCCCGATTTTTTTCAACAGATTTTAGAATTATTCAGTAGGTATACTCAACCATTGTGTACATAACCTATATATATATATATGAGGTGAATAATATTTATTCAATTTCGCATGACACGGTGTACCGTGAATCGGGCTTAATGGTACAATTTATTTAGAGAGATTATACATCCGTAGATAAATTTAGTCTTTGAAATTTAATTTAAACGGCTTACAGACTTTTGCTGCATTAGAAACTAAAATAACGGCAGTTAAATCCCGCCTACCGAACAACAATTTAATATAATATACTTAATACTTATCTATACTTTTACATTATAATAATTTATATAATATTATTCGAACAACTCAGGTCAAAAGTATTTTTATCTTGATGCTTTGCACTTTTATGTATGTATATTTATTTTTAAAACCACGTGTGTACAATAATGACGATTAAGCGTTCGTAAACTTAAAAATTCTATTTCCTGTGATCGTGCGCTTTCCTGCGGTCATACACTCATACGACTTTCGTCATTTAATGTTATCATTATTATTATTATTATTATAACTACCGTACCTATATAGGTACTAGGCAGGTACCTACACTACGACTGCGTTTGATAAATAACGTTTGAGTGAACATCAAATAGAAAAGTTCACGGAGTGCGTTTGAATTGATTAACACAACATCGAGCATCGTAATAATTAATTCAGTGTGTAATAATGTGCATACAACACTACAATATATTTACATTTGTTTAGAAGTATAAAAAGTGAACGTCACCGGGTTTGGCTATTTCTCTGTAATACCTACACAATTTACATACTACATACATACATCCGTGTAGCAAATAGGTATACCTATATATACCGCGCATTATGGTTGTTTGTTCAATTGTTCCCGCAGTACCTGCATACGTTATAGTTTCGTCGGCCGTTTTGTGTGCACATTCGATTAAATCGAACATCACCAGAGGTCATCCTGCAGCGGCAGAAGCGTATAACATTATATTATGCCTATGCGCCATAGCTACAGTTATTAGTCGTTTTAATCGCGAGAAAATTGTCAAAGCGAATGTACCTACATACACGATACCCTCGTTACAACGCACACACGTATGTCGTATACGTTCGTTTTGATAAAGCTAATGTGTGTATGTATATAATATAGGCATCGACGTAAGTGTAATTTAGTAACGGACGAACCAATAATAATATTAACATGAAAAGCGTATTTATTGAGATAATATTTGATGCATATACACGCACGTACCTTGTACCTACTAGTCTACCACTAGGATTATATTATTACGTTCTCTCGCAAAGGTATTAATAATAATGACAATAATTATATCGTTAGAACGTTATCTGCAATTTATTATTCGCGTATTGTAGTAATACTCTCTTCTCTTATGTATTATATTGTAATCGAACGCACGTAAATCATTCGAGTAATAGATACAACGTTAATGGATGCATATATTTATTGATACATAAGATATGATACGTATATATAGACAAACCAAACTTAATATAATAACATGCATTCAGCATTGCGCATATATTATATAAGTTTACAGAATATAATAATATGATAATATTATGCTACAAAATTGAGCGGACCATGTTGCTCAAATTATTAAACTGACGAATTAATAAGGCATGACGGAGAATACCTATAAATAGTAATTACATGAATATTAAACCTTCGTACTATGTATATAGGTATTTCCAATTTTCCATCAGCCGATCAATGAATAAATTTAACAAATATCGAGCGTTTGTCCTATATACGTAATACTTAACCTATCTACCTTACCACATATTATGTATTATTCCGATGAGTTTTTCAAGTGTTGTTAGATTTTGCACAATTATTGGTTTATAAATGCAGTCATAATGTCATAATAGTATATGTGAGAATATAATAACATTGGATTAGTATTTACCAATTTGCTAGGTATTACATAAGTGGAAATCACTAAACAACATTGTAGGTAGTAATATAGCGAATATGAAATACTTACCTTAATATACCATAAACAGCTTATGATAAAACGATTGACTTACCAAGTATGTTCATATTCTCTTTCGATTATTAAGTATACTTAAATACGAAAAATTACTTGCTTTTTTGTATAATTCAATATGTCTGGTGGTGAGACAAACTTTTGTTTTTCATATTAGAATACCATTCTGTTTTACTGTAAATTATATTTTGTAAACGATTTTTTTTTAAATTTTTCATCATCCAAATTGAAATTCGAATAGTTTCCGAGTTATTAATCAGTATTTACTGTGGATAACAGCCTATGAGGTTTACTTATATGTTATAGTAAGTACTAAATAATATTAGTACACTAAGATATACTTGAAAATTCCAAAAAAATTAGAATATAAATAAACGTAATCAAGTAAGTTTTGCAGGTGAATCAATCTGTGTAATAAAATAACATGTATAAATTGTACACATCCTAATATATAGGGCGTCCTCCCATGGTGTTGTTATTGTGTATTATGGCCAATACAATGTTGGTAAATAATTGTTATTTACCCGATCGTATTAAAATTTATATTGGCGATATACATTAATATATTATAGCTAGCTGGTACTATCCCACACTGCATACTCGTACATATCCGGACGACGAAAAATACGTTTTAGTCGATCGCGATCGGCGATCTCGAATGACACGACAAACGAATAAAGGTCATCGTTTTGGATTTTTGGAGCAGTATTGTTTTTTTTTTTTTACCGACGACGACTGTCATGCACGCCCAAACGTTTATTTTATTAAACACAACCGTCGTCGTATATATTGTAGTGACCGTGTACGATCGGTCGACGGCGGTGGGACGAAATTATTTCGGACAATAGTATAGCAAGCGCAATATTATAATAATAACAATAGTAATAATATATATATATATATTGATATAGATATAGTGACAGAGAATATATTATAGACCGTCGCGGATACTGTTTTTTTAGGGAGATCGTGCGGACGGCGACAGTAAAACGAACCGCACAATGGAATTGTGTCCCGAACTGTACAATATATCATGCACAGATATAATACAATAATATAACGTTATGCAAATGCACGCGAGATATATATAGGGGACTTGGAGTATATATATATATATGTATGTAGGTATATGGTGGTGGGAGAAAAAACTTAACTGAATATAGTAAATACCCGCTAAATCGCTTCGGCCGGTTGCCGATTATTTACGTTACACATCCGCCGCACCACACGATAATAATATAATATATTATATTATATAATAATTCAATATAATATACATCATCGTGCACGTCGTATTATATATTATGTATGTACCGTATACGTAATAAAAACTGCCTAGGACGAGATGCAACGGTCGCTGCAGCAATGTCTCATATTGCAACAGGATGCAGCAGTGCGGCGCAGTTTATGTGGCTACAATAAAAGGCGCGGCGGCGGATCTCGAGTGCTCCTCGCGAGATCGACACAGTGCAAGATTAAATAATTAACTTATACTAGAGCCTAGAAATAAATTTTATTACAACACGTAATATTTATTATATTGCAGTATACTATAATGTAATACTGTGTACGATATGTATGTACCTATATATATAAGTTGTGTGCACGAATCTTATCTAAACACTCTCGCGACTTCTATGCATCTGGTATGGGACTTGATTTTTGCGGGTTTTTGTTTTGACAATGTTATGATAAAAAATATATTATATTATGAGTGCATGAACTGTGACTTATTTACAAAAGTACCGATAAACTAACTAAATCATCAAATATAGGTAGTTAAACATCGCCCGTTAGCTATGAAATTAGTAAATTACTTGTTATTGGCAATAATGTTGAATTCTATTTAAAAAATAGATATCATTGAATTAAAAGAATATGATTTGAATTTTAAATGCGAATGACTTGATATAATATAAGTTTACAAAGTATTTTGTTTATACACAAAATAGTAGATGGTATCGTTGAAAGTAAGGGTTTTGATTATATAGGTAAGGCTTACTATCCCTGATAATCCTCCCCGTCGCTTAAAACGTAATTGGCGTAGCCACTTCCTAAACCCTCGGGCGGTACTGGTTTGCGCACAAATACCAAAAAGACAACTTGTTTGGGCACAAAACTACCACTCGTTTGGGAACAGTTGAACCGTAACCAAGCACATGGTTTGGGCACAGTTACCTTTTAGCCTAACCTTTTACACCTTAATATCATTAATACCTAGCATATTAATATTTGTTTATTTATAAGTAAATTATTAAAGTACTTACATACATTTTCCTTCTCATTTAACAGACTTAGCCTAACGTTCCACAATTCGAGATGCAGATTTGTTGAAAAAAAATTTCACGCTAGATACACCATGATGTGTAGACTTGAAAGTAAACAATTTTAAAATATTATGTCATCCGTAAAAGGTTTGTTGGCTATGCGTTGTAAAGAATTGGAGTGTAGAGAATGTGTAGACTGTATGGCTGCATTATTATATTTTTATTAAATATTTAAGTGAAGAACTGAACGCGCGTCTATTCGTGAAAAACCTGGCATGCAACTAGGTTTTTTTTGTCTTCTATATACAAGAACCAGCGGTATCATATGATGTGACGTTCTAGTAGACTAACATAATTTTGCCTAGTAATAACATCCGAGTCACGATAACTAAAAAAATCTGACAAATCAATTTTTTCTATTATCCTTTTATGGTTAAGTTATTAATTATTAGGTTATAAATTCGAGTTGGGTGTCTTGAAATGATTTTTTTGTTATCTCTTTCCAAGTTCGGGTTATCGCGAATCGACGAATAATATATATATTGGTTATGACGGCGCTGTCGCACACGGAATAAGCTGCAGACCTAGATTTCAAATTGTTAATTTTGCAATTATTTTTATACATTAGCAATGTAGTGACGCATCGAATATATATACTTTTGGCGTCCACTCTCGAGAACGATTTAGGCACCAATATTTCATTCGTGTGCGGAACTGCGGACAAACGTATATATTACGAGTATAATCCAACCTCTACTTGGACTGCTTTGATGCACCGGAATGGTGTCGGGAATTTTTCGTCGTTTAAAAAAAAAAATTAAGTCAGCGGTTTAACTTAGATGACGTGTAATATTGATTGCAGTCAATATCGTGCACAAAAGCCACATAGTCTGGCGGCTCATCTGCAGTGATTATACCTACAAGAAAAGAAAACATATTTATAATATGTATATTGCATACATATTATAATATCACACAGTTTCATGAATTACAATATGTATATAAATACAAAACGGCGTGTAATTCGTCGACGACCTACATGTGTAACGCCGTGGAAAAAACACGTAATGCAATATATCGCGGAAAACGAAAGCGGAAAAAAACGAAAGTGCACGCAGAGTGCGTACCTACCAATAATAGGACATTGTGTGTAGGTAGTTACACCTGCAGCAGAAAATATATATTATAATATGTCTAAATAACAATAATTATGTACACCAAAACCTAATAATAAAAACGGGTGCGTTACCGAAAACGATATGCGAAACAAAAAAATTAATCTATATCATATTATAAACACACACATGTCGACCGCATTCTTTCTTATTATAATATTATGTATATTATTATCATTGCTGTTTTGCAATTTCCGTGAATTTTGTTCAGACAACACTACGTCAACACGATAATATCGGTCGTATCCTATTTCGCCGCCGTTTCATTTCGCCGCGGTACCATTTCGCTGCCAAATTAATCCCATTTTGCCGCCGACCCATTTCGCCGCAAAAAATTATTTTTGTCTTAAAACATGGTTATGAATTTGTGATTTGAAAAGTGATAAATAGACACAGAGAAATATGTATCGTTTGAAATGATCTAAGTGAAATACTATCTCAATTCTAAAGTTATCGATTGATAAATCCCAAATAATTTTATAAATAAAATAGAATGAATAGTGTGTCGTGGCAGAGATAACTGTAAAGTCAACAATTTACTGATTAATTTTTGAAAATTAATTACTAATTATTACTATTTTACATAAATACATATTACATAAATATAACTAATTAGTATGTAATTTTTAATCTTAAGTTTACTTAAAAGAGTTACTTAAAAAATAAATTCGGCAAAATGGAACTGCGAAAAATTAAAGTCGGCGAAATGGTACCGCGGCAAAATGAAACGGCGGCGAAATGGGAGCTGACCATAATATCGTACCGGTTTCGAAGTGGGTAGGTATACTTATCCCAAACAACTGCGGACCGACAATGGCAAAGTATATGATATATACTGAACCGAATTTAAGATTGTGGGGGCCCCAGGGCCCGCATAATATTGAAATATAAGAATTTTTTTCCCTCGATTATTCGAACACTCGGTAAATCGAAAACCTCTATAAATCGAATTTTTAACTCGGTCACCTGAATTTCGAATCATCGAGTGACTACTGTAATAGCTATATGTGTTATTCCTATAGGTATATGCCATAAACAATAAAGAACAAGTGGAAAAAGTCGTATGCAAAAAGCAAAAGTTCAACCACATAAGTTGTTGAATTTTCCTATATACACCAATCGTATACACTAATCTTGATCTCTTTTCCTTTATTCAACAAACGTTTGTTTTTAAAATGAGAGTAGTCTCCTAATAGACAATAGTTATTTAACTTTGTGCGCTATAAGGATAATGATAGGCCACGATAATGTGTTCATTAGATGCATGGGGGAGAGTGGGGGGCTATATATGATGATTTGAAAATGTTGGCGGTTAATATTAATCTATCCACATCAATGATTTATACAAACGTCCCTATATATAATAGTATGATATGGTCATTTTTATATTTTTGTAAAAACATTTTTAAGGACTATTATATCCTTAAAATATAATTTTAATAACCGAGAAACTACTCGTTTGGATTTTTATTTAAATACAACAAAATGTTATCCATTAAATAATTTATAGTACTTAAAGGAGGGCCGGTTATCTGTTGAAAAATAAAAGTTTATATCACCGTGTAACACTTTTTAAGTACTTCCTACTAAAAAATTCAAGAACCAAAATAAATAGTGTTTGAAAAGTTCCAAAGATCCGTGCTTGAAAAAATTAGGTATCTAATTATTATTTAAGGATAAACAATGGGGGTGAACACGCTTGATGAATTACGGTGTATATAAACTACCGGGTAACGCTCGAGTATAAATCATGGATACCGAGAACGTTGTAATAATATATGATATATTATTGTCGTGTATGTTGTTATTAATTATTAATACTCGTCCGACACTCCGATTCGTATTATTATAATGATATCCGACCAAGATGCGCGCGCATTAAACGAGCTGGGTGGATAGTAATTCACGTGCGACGTGCTGTGTATCTACATCCGAAAAGATGACGTTATACATGCATATATTATAATAGTTTGCATTATAGACAGTGCGGTGTAGTCTGCAGCTGTAGACGCTGCAGTATATTAGCCATATTAGGTCTAACCTATGAAATATATATTTTATTAAAAAAAAATGTTAAATATGTCTCTGATGGACTTCAATATTAAAACGTTATACATTATACATATAGAACATAATATATATTCGTACTTGTTTTATGATTTACATTTTTTGTTTGTTTATTTATGAAAAGGAAAAGTGACAATCGACCGGAGTGTATAGCGGACAATAGTTCAAATTCCTATATGAACACTAAAAAAAAAAAATGTATTGCGTAATGCTGGCCGATTATTTTCTGCAGGTGAAAAATAACATCAACTCAGCGCGGTTTCCACGTATGCGTAAATCAGTAAAGTCCGATCACAGTTGGCCACCGTGACCACGCGGGGAGGTCGCCATTATGTGTGCATTTATAAAAACGTGCCTCCAATCCAAATATCAAATTACTAAAGCACCCTATTTTACGTCTCAGATCACAGTCTTCATGACAAAAATCTCTCAATTACAACTGTATATATAAAATGTAGTTAGCTAAAACCTGATTCAAACCACTTCACTCAAACCTCCACAACCATTGCAATCTTGCAGTCTGTATATCCAAACTATCTGCTCGCTTACCGTCATAGGCGATACAAAATTGAACCCACACACACTGACACACAATCATATATGCCATTGTGCAGTTTATTTTGGATTCTTTCCGCACGTCTAAGTAAAGATAACACATTACAATTGTATAAGTTATTGTAAACATTTTTACACTAATATTATTTGCACATATTATTCGTACAAATCATTTATGTAACACATACACACAATACCTTTCATATTTAATATCGATATATTATTATAACACGATATGCCATGAATGCCGAATGGGTACATGACATAGCAGTATCGGTCGTGACTTTGACCAATATTTAGTGCCATTTAACGAAATACGTATTAAAATTGAATTATAATATGCGTACAGATATTACACTGTGTTCGCTTGGTCGTATGTGCGAGATTCACTCGGGGACCGGGGTCACAGCGTCGCGTAGATGTCGGATCGGGCACGTTTTTATTGTTTTTTTAATAATTTCGCACGAAACCAAATAATTAGGAATGTCTATCCAAATATAATAATCTTAGTATGGGCTACGCGTGATTCTTGCGATAACGTTGTGACGTCTTATCGAAATACTTGAGCAGTGGAGCGAAGCGTACATACGTCTCGAACAGTAACCAAAAACAATTATGTAATATCTAATCATTCTAAGTTTTGACCGGTATGTACTACATTACCTATGTATATGAAAAAATAAATAAGTTTTGTTTTGAATTTTTGAGTGATAGTCGGCTTAAATTACTATAATGCGGAACGATTAGGCAACACAGTTATAATATACACATAATAATATTATGATGTAGTATAATTGTTTTCGCTTTTGTTGACGAGAAAACATTTCTGAAATGCCTTGTGTGTACGTTTCTTGTACAAATTCCACTTGTCACTCATTTATCGTTTCCGAAGAGTATATTTTGAAAATAAAATGACTGGAAAAAAATGAGCTCGTTTATTCGTAATAGTACATCGCAAGAATGGTAAGCTTATAATCGGTTCATTATAGATTATTATTAAAGTTATATTTCTCGTCGTTTGCGCAAGTGATTTTTAAAAGCCTAATTATGTTCGATCAGATGGTAGGTAAGTATAAAACAAAACAGACGACCATGATAACAATTTTGTAACGTACACCTACTTATTATTGCAGTAAAGTCAGTGGTTCTATGAGCATAATAGCAACTCTCCCGAGTCACGGATGACTATGAAAAATTGCGGTTTTATTCAATTTCCAATAATACACCACTCTGAATGAAGCTGAACTTTTATTATAATATACAATAATCCGAAATCGGTTTATAAAACCATGTCGACGTAAAATTAATATCTGTAATAATTGTATACATTTTCAGATGTGAAATAAAACGTTAAAACCGTACATGGAATCAAATATTTATCATAAGTTCTATATACATATACATATATATTGCGTTATACTTAAAAAATTACCTATTAACTATTATAGGTATGATTAATTATATTAACCGTAAAAAAAATATTAAATTTATAAATTTATGTATGGACGTATAGGTATAGATTATTAATCGTAAACATATTTTAATCTCTGCGCTGTGTTACAGTTACAATTTATACGATTTTTGGTAATTTTTTTTTATCGCAATCGCCACACGATACCTTCGAGGGCGGTCAATAGTGCGTCATTACGATATTGTTTTTTATTATTTATTACACAAATAATGCATTTTTAATATATAAAGACACCGGCTACCAGTATATTTATAAACAATAGTAATAATATTATATACAAATGAATTTATTACAAAATCTATTCTTATATTATTTAATTATATGATACAATTGCACCCCACATGCGTATATATTATGCGCCGTAATTGTTAATCACTGTTATTCATAAATACATAACATAATAATAATATGTTCTGGTGGGCGGCATTGTTGGATTAATGAATAAATATGAAGTCTAATATTTTATAAGTAAAAGTAATAGATATATATATATTATCTACCCGAAGCGTTATTTTATTGACTGCTAATTTTTTTTCTTCGCTTAATCGACGGATCGGTTATTAATGTTATTATTAACATATTATTTTGCGAGTACCTGGATACTGTTAAATTTGTGTTTTATTTTTCACTTTTATTTGACGATTTGTGTGTTATTCATAGACCTTTCACGTTGTAAATTAATATTAATTGTTTAAATTTTGTTTGGAAAATTGAAAAAGTTTTCAAACGTTTTTTGAATTTAATCTATAATAATAAAATACAACATGCATAGCTTATTTTTAAAACAAATAGTTCTGCACAGATCTATTCAAAATTTTATATAATACATTGAATATATTTTGTACAAAAATAATCACTTATTTAAAAAAAAAAAAATTAGTGTAATATTTAGATCTCTAAATTGTAATGCATTCCGCCCTAGATGATATTATATAGATGTTCACGCAAATTACGAAGAATGATAAGAAATTTAGATTAATTAACCATAAAGATAGGTTAGATTTGGTAGCTACGTGCATAACTAATTTTATTTTTCGTATAGTAAAATAAAAAAGATTGATTACTTGTGATAACAAAGGATTTTATTTTTTGAATTAGTAATAAAACAGTAAAAAGTAAATTATATAGTAGGTACATAGCATTATAATGCGATAAAAATCGCTAAAAAAAACATTATCAAATAAATTAAATAAATATATAAGTATGGAATTTTCAACTTGCTATGTATTTTAACAAATAAAATATTTATGCAAAATAAAATTCCTCGTTTTTATGTTTTGAAGTTTTTCATAATCTCTATTCTTTTGAATATTTTTGATTTAATTTTTTATTGAAATATTTATGGATAGAACGTAGATAGTGTTGTAGGTACATTAATATTTGTGCGCATAAAATATAAAATCCAAGTATAATAACAGTGCATGATACTTGGTTATTTACTGATTTATTTGGACGGTAAATGGTGGCGATTAATGAGCAACTATAGTAATTCCGTTTAATTTTAATTTATTAGATGTGCCTACTTATAACACCCGATAAGAACTATTTGTAAATATGTACCCACAGTGAAGTAAATATATATAATATATATATCTATAAATGTCTAAAATAATGTCTATATTATTTACACTTGCATATTTTAAAAAGTGGTGATACAAATAACTATTTTTCCAAAAGGTCGAATCTTTTTTACGGAATTTAGTAAGAACAGAAGATTTTAAAATAAATTTGATATAGGTACTTATCTATATAAAACTGAACACGTTCAGTTTCTGAATTATAATATTTATAATATAAAATGCGTATACTTTAAGGATACTAATATATCGTCCTTGAAAATGGTTTTTGCAAAACTATAAAATATTTGTCGTAGCGTAGGTATATAAAAATATTTATCTATAACTATATACATTCAAATATTATTCAATATAATTTTCTTAGTAAATATTCTCTAAAAAGTTTAAAAAGCGTATTGATTACTATAATTTTCAAAAAGTCATAGCTCTTTGCAGACACAGTCGCCTGACACTGCACGAATTGGGAACATGAAATATTGAATTGGTACATCGCATACGATATAATACTAGCTGTATCCACAAACAATTGTTTTTTTTTTTAATTTTGCAGCGTAGAGTATTCACTCATTAAACCGATCGTGCGACAGAACGTACTGCATCTCTCATTTTGCATCGTGATGTAAACTTCGAGCACGATAGGCTATATTATATACTATTACAGGCAATTAATGGAATACAGCTGCGTTAGGAATTCGAGGGGGGTCTTGTCGTCGACTTTATAAATTCCAAAAATCATGCTGCGCATACATTATACGATATTTCGCGTAATTTATAAACCATATAATACCAATGTACCTACATGTGGTCATAAACGTATAAATGTGGGGGGTCCGACCGTGGCCTGGAGCAATCGACAAAGACGGTATAGATAGACGGTATTATACATAATATACGAGTCCTTTTATTTACTCGGAGTGTGTGTTCTGCGGGTTGCGTGACGTCGTCGTCGATTTACCGACTCCGAAATCGTACCCGCACAATATATGCACGCGTACCTATCATATTATAATATTATAACTATTTGTAATAGGTGCCCACCACATAATATTATGACGATGCGAGAATTTTTCAACCAGCTCGAATGCTCGATTACCATAATGTACCTATAGTATTAGATGCGGTCGGATCACGCACTTTTGTCCGTGTGACGAACTTCATATTGTCTTCATTATTGCAGATCGTCACACCGCGAACGGACGTGCAGATGGAGTAGGTACTATACCTTTAATAATAGTGAAATATATACTAGTATAGATATAATATGTAGGTATGCAACAAAAATATATTATTATATATAACGTATTTTATCAATATCATGATTGGATCGAGTCGAATGTCGATGATGATTGATTAATAATTTATATTATGATAAATTATCGCGCATCTGGGTTGTTCATGCATAGGAACCTATTTCATGTGGATTTCGCGGTTATATTATTGAAATTCGATCGTGGAAAAACTGACTTCGACACACCTATATAGGTGACCAGAAAACTGTGCAAGTATTATACTGTCGTCGAAACGAGACCGCATGAACGATGTTTAGTATTTATTTTTTTTTTTTTAATTTCCTCCAACAGATATAAATTCCTGTTAACATATAGAATTTGGTATTACAGTTGAGAAAAAAAAATCGTTAGGTAGATACTGTATTGATTTCTTTTTTCTTAAGTGTAAGCGAGCAGTGAGCATAATTTACAACACAAAACATTATACATTATTTAATAAATGTTCGCTTTAAGCCCAATGACCTATGGTTGCCGAGGGTATATTATGCATAGGCGCAACTAGATCTCTAAGACGAAGGGTGCAAAGCCCCCACACACCCCCTACACATAGGCCAACTTTAATCGATACATCAAAACTTTAAAAAATATATTAAGACTTTTTACAAAAATAAAAAAAATGAACAACATTTATACTACTCTTTTTTTACTACAATATCAGAAACATATTGAAACATTTTAATTTCATAATCCTGTTATATAAATATATAATTTATACATTTGAAATCAGCATAATTTTTCTGGGTTTCATGCAATATTTATTCAAAATAGTTTCCATGTTTATCTGATTGAATAAATCTTTTTCAATATTCAACAAAGATAAATAACAAATTATATTATACGACCAGTTATACATTTTTTCAGGAAATTTCCTATCATTTAAAAACATAAAATTCATAATATTAGGTATATAATAATAACTATATATAAAGAACAAGGGGTGCTAAATTTTAACTTGGGGGTGCTAAAAACCTTTTTGTACCCCCCTATTTGCGCCACTGATATTATGTACGATTAAAAAAAAAAACTATTAAATAAAAAGTGAAAAAAAAAATAGGAAGATAAACATCATAAATATAAATTGTACTTCTAAGACGATCGATTAACTTGCTCCTGCATGGATTATTAGATTTAAAATATAAAAACAAATCTCGCCGTATATGCAATGCACAGAAATTGAGCTGAAAAAAATCGGGAGACAATCGGAAATGATCATTCAAAAGGAAACACCTTCAAAACATTAAAGTCCTAAGGTCCGTATGACAATATTAATGATGTTATTTGTACACAATAAATTACGACAATACATAGGTATCGAATATAATAATATTATAGCTGCGCTGTGTAAGATAATAATAATGGGGCATTATAAACTATGATATATGATAGCAATTAATTAATGTTATTAGGGCGATCGATATCGACGCGATAAAGGTGGACGACGTGGGCCAATGTATTATAATGTCCCGTTTGCGTGTGTCTCATCACTTACGGAACAATATCATCGTATGGTACGGTACCTATTATAACACACTGCATAAGACAAATAATTTATTTTCTAAATACATTCATCATATCCGGAACTCGAGGAATAATAGATTACGGTACATTTTTTCATGCATCGTGATATATAGGTAATGCCTTTTTTTTTATTTCATACAACTATTTACGGGTGCAGTATAGGTACACTTCGTATACCTGATATAATGACGGGTACGTTTTTATTGAATTACACAAACTTACCGCTGATACGAAATCGTTTTCCGGTTCCCGGTGGTACCTATATCATACAAAACGCTGCATACCAGTGGTATATGTGTAGGCTGAATTGGTTATATATAAATATACATATGATAAGAATAATAATCATTATTATTTATTAGGATCGATAATGTTTGACGACTGGAAAGTATTACGGCTACGGTTGTCTCATATAGGTAAATTCGTTTTCGGGAGTCACGAAAAAAAAATAAAAATAATGACAATACCCATTCGGGCCGAACTACACAACAACCACCCGAATTAATGTATACGTTTAACATTATATATCTGGTTATGGTGAATACTATATTTTATACCCGGTATACACACTATATGGGGGCCACCTGCTGCGGGGGGATCTCCTCATCATCTGTGAGTTTTTGGTTTACCCCGTGGGCGCCGTATGCGTGTTAGTCTGCGTGCGAGGTACGCACTCGCTTGTGTGTATAATATAATAATATAAAACGCGGTTGTATATATACCGAATAGATAAATCAAAATGTGCATGTACCAGGTTTTTTATGTGTGTAATTTTTTTATTTTATTTTTAACGAGCGGCGTATAGTAGGTAATAGTAGTAGTAGTAGTAATAATAATAGTTATAATAACGTTGATAACGAACCGAACAATAATAATAATTTCAGTATTTAGAAACCGGTTGGGTACCTACCTAAAAAAAAAAAAAAAACTAAAAAGAAAAACCCTTTTTTAGCACCGATGATTGCGGGGCTGCAGCGCGTCCAGACCGGACGGTAATAAAACGCAATAAAACGTCGAAATAAAATTCAAAACACCACTACTTGCCCGCCGCTCAACTTTATAATATTATTATGGTCGTGTCAAAAGTAGTTAATAAAAACATTTCGATGTGCGGGGCACATTGGGAAATAAAAACACAAAACTGTTGGCCGAGAGGTACTGCTAACATAATATTATTATTATTATTAGTATATTGTATAATATAGATATACGTGATACTATTTACGATAATGCATATTAAAATTTAAGTATAATATAATATAATAATACATTATATAATATATGTTATTAAGTCGATGACAATAAAACGTTTCACGACGCTAATTAATGAATTTCAGATCATCACATTCGGCTATCCGTAAGATCTTATTATAATATTATCTAATAACCATATAAGGTAATATATAGGTACATATTATAATGATAAAACTATTATAAAGTATTTAAACTGCAGCCGTTTTAGTCCCGAATTGAGGTTTGAAAAACGCCTCGACAAATATTTGTAGACGGTGCAGTGTACAGTGTAATGCACCGTATACGGATAACTATAATATATTGTGGAGACGAAACGTCGCGGTGCTGAAATAATTAAAAATTTTCGTTTTTATTGCGAATTAGTGGGAGGTTGTATAACAGCCAAAATACGAACTTAAAATGTTAAGTCATTCGCAGGGTCGGTGCGACTTAGGGGTATACTTATAATTCTATACGTATAATATATCCTGTATATATATATAGCTATTATATATAGCTATTGTCACAACTGAGTACATATATAGTATACTAATAGTGCCTATACACAAGTCATCCCACTCCCCTGCAATTGACAAATGAACACATTTTTTACTGTTTCACTATATGTGTCGTCGCAATGCAGACGTAAAAGAAAAAACACCTAACCTGTAACTTAACCTATCCGAGGATAACGAGAAACTAATAATATGATGGTTTAAACACCATCATCGGTACCCACTCCCAAAAATGTGCTCAAACTGTTATTAACGCGTCAAATGGCGGCCATCGACAACTGAAAATACGTAAATATTTAGAGATGAAAAACATTAAAAAAATTTATACGGCAACGGAGTTTTTGGTATTGAATGTCACACCACAACATTAACAGGGCGTACTTAGTCGAACATTTTATTGTTGATTTTTTTTCCCCAAAAACTTTGTAATTTAACTGTCTGTTGCGTGGCCGGCGATTATCACTGCATAATATTATACATCGTCGTTTCCTAGGTCGTGTAATATTACTAATATTGTGTTGTTTTTACGGTATTATTATTATTATTACTATTATTATTGTACCGAGAAACACGTCCGTCCGCGGGCACATACAATAATATTATATATATCATACCGTGTGGTACACATTAAGTTTTTAGATAACGAAAGTTCGAAACAATGTTATTATTATATGCACACGTCACATCATATTATTATTATCACGTACCTACCTATACCTACCACACATACGATATTATGCCCAATAATAATATTGTTATTACGTATAAGGTATAGATTATTCATTCTATACATACTGCATATTATATTATATATATATTATATATATACCTTATACGGGTTGCGGTCGTTGTTCATTTTTTTTTTTTAATTTTCATGTTTTTATTTATTATTACTGTTATTTTTTTTTTTTATCCCGTAATACCCAAGGCGGATATTCCATCATACACGACATCCCCCGATCGCACAGCTAACCGACTGTCGTGATAATAATATATCGTTCTTTTGTGTCTCTTTGTGTAGCTTACTATATCCTATGTATTGTCTAAGTTATAATATAGTATTGACTCTTTGACATAAACACTGCATGTTCTCCAATGTTTTATTGTATTTAAATTAACCTAATATTGTGTACATCTGTTAAAAAATAAATATTTTTTCGAAGTTTTCATTATACCATTATACATAATATTATATATGGATGGTTTTCAACATTCTGCTTGATTGATACACTGAAAAGAGTTATAACGACGTGTTTCATCGGTCCGGTGATGATGTATAGTTAATTATTTGAATAAGCGATTTGACTAGCTTATTACTTGGACTAGGACATATTATATAATGTTAAAGTTCAATGGAGGGGGGGCAGTGTAATGTACGTTGTAATAACGTAAAATGGTGAAATAAGGATTTAATTTTGTCAGAATATATGTGATTAGAATATGATAAAACATGCAATAAATTTATTCTTATTATTTTCGAACAACTATCTCAAAGTCACTGTAAAATAAATTTTATAAATTTTACTTGCAACCTAAATCGATTTATCTTACCTAATATCTACGTATTTTCAATACACGTTTTTCGTCAAAGATAAAATCATCGATTTTATAAAATTAATGTTATGAGAATGTACCTAATTAAAATGATTTGGCATCTAGACTACTTTCGTTTAAACTTAAAACATACCACATAAAACATGAATTCATTGTGTGTGCATTAAAATATCTAATAATTTACATATTATGTGAAATATGCAAATTAAATAATTTGATCATCTGCGCCAATATTACAGGCAATTCGTGAATACCTACTAGAAAACCACATTTTTAGAAGAACATTGCAAAAACTACAAAAACGTATACCTATTATACCTAACCTACGTATAGATATCATGATCAATCTATAGATCACCTATAGGCACATGGAACTTTATACTTATCACTTAACAGTCATCTATTATTATTCACACATTGACACATGGTCTTCTTAGGAATTATAATGACAATAAATTACAATTTAATATAATGTACTTATAATAATGTGTATGATTTGTATAGGTTTTAAGAATCCGAGTAAAGCCTTGAAAAATACTCCACATATTGTAATTTATCGTATATTTAAAGTTTTTGCTATACAAAAATTTATAATTACTATTTGCAGTAACATTTAAAAATGTTTAATTTCTATAATTATATTTTCATATTGGAATTTAATTACAATTTAATTGGAGTGAGTGTTATTCGCATTCTTGTTAAATACTAAATAGTGTAATTATTTCTCACTTAGATGATATTATAAAAGATAATTAATGATAAGATTTTATAGTGTTTATACACATATTTGCTAAACAAACCATTATTTTCTTATATTTTAATTGTTTTGTTTTTGTATAATTTATTTTTGAATATAAACATAATGCAATTCTATATATGATGTTGAATTTGGTATGCGCAGTGTTCAAATGACTTTTTGGCCTATTGATCTTTATAGTTCATATTGTTTCGACAGCAAATAATGATTTGTGGCTTAGTTGGGTAGTAATCAATAAAAGAAAAATACCACTCAAAAGCGTGAAAATTAAAATTTTTAAGCCTAAAAAAATGATTAATTTTTAACTTCTCATAACCGCAAATAAATTGCTTTTATTTTTCGTTTATTTGATTGTACCTTTGTACCTAGTTTTATTTAATGCTTTGTTTGGTGTACTTTAAGTACTTATAAAAATAAATATACGTGTGTGTTTTTCAGGTGACCGTGTGCGGTATGATTTGGGCCCGTTCGAAGATGGCTCAGGAGTGATGTGGTAGATATCTATACTGTAATTTTCAAAAATTTTTATAGCTTATAGAAATAATTTTTTATATAGGTAGGTAGTCATAGAAAATCCCATTTGGTGTTTATGGTGTTAATATAATTAATAATTAAATATTATATTGTATAGTTATGAATCTCAACCAAACTCAGATCTCTGTTGCTTTTTGAAACATAAAAACACACCAGAACTATAAAAAACATAATGAACCTCAAATTTTAAGCTTAAAACTTGTGAAGTGAAACTACAGGTACAATATTGTATCAACTATGGGTGCATTAAGGTTTACTTTTGTTCTTTGATACCATTATCAGATATAATTTCCCATCTGCAAGTATTAAATTTAAAGTATACCTATAGATACAAAATCACCTATGAATTTTGAGCTTTTAAGGTTAGGTATCGAAACAAATGATCGATTTGAGCTTTAGTGTATATCACTACGACTCCGCTAAGTGGTTTATTTCATTTTAAGCAATTCTAGCTATAGGTACCTATATATATATAATAGGTACCTTACCTGCGAGTTCCCTTGACCCAATTATAACGCCGCAGTGTTCTAAACGCGTATAGGTATAGACTATATTTTGTATTACATTCAATGTCATTATGAACATAATTCCTTATCCATTCGGTAAACGGCTAAACCAATAAGTCTATACGACGAGCCCATTGAACGAGTTTGGTCTAGAAAAACGAGCTAAAAGCATTATAGTGATTAGTCGCGCAGGAAGTCATTGTAGCGCGCGTAATTGAATGCCAATTAAATTGCATTCGAGAAATATGGTAGGTACCTATATATATATATAAGTATATAACAACGTCAAGTAGTCGCCAATGAAATGTTTAATTGAACAAAATCCATGTGTATAATATAATATAACATACGTATAAAGTCTATCACATAAAGTCATGCACTCGCGTTAACGAGTCCGAGATCGGATGCCGCGCGATTCAACTCTGTTATCGGCGTGTATAGTCGTGTAGATAATACATTATTAATAATGATAATAATAATATGATATTATTATTATCATTATTATTTTCATCATCGGCATAGGTACACGAATGGTCGTTGAAACCGTTGATCAGCCTGCGTTATACCTAAATCAGAAACATAATACAACCGACATATAATAATATTGCATTACGTACAAGGCGTGTATTCAGTGCTGTTAGTGGAGGGTATACGGCGGTATACGCCGTATACATTCTGGTTAATTCTAATAAACTCCGTATAACTTTTGATTAAGGTAATATAATTACTGATGCAGTGAAATTACCAAATAATTATAAAGATAAAAGTCATTAGATTATTATTAATATTTTTGATAGAAAAACTAAGAATGTTAAGAATCACTAGAGATAGACAATTTGTATAAAACATAATTTATATATTTGTATATAATTAAATATGTATATTCGGCGATTGACGGGAATTATGTACTGTAGAATATTTTTCAATAAATTTATTTAGAAAAAAATGTATAGTTTTAAATTTTAATTTTAATTTGTACAATTAATGGATGTGTGTTGTGTTGTTTATTCTCTACCAAAGTGATACCTAATGATAGTATAAATGTTTAATATTATAACTCATAGTATACCCTCTGCTTTTCTTAGAACTACAGCACTGCGTGCATTGTATATTAATATTGAATTCGTTGAATCGGATCTCGAATGATTATGGCCGCCACAAAACCTCGCACGAAACTTTGATACCTCACCAATTGTCACCATCAATTGTCGTATCTATATATAATATATATTATATATTTACGTATAGGTAGGTATGGACGTAAAATGATACCGATATTTTCGTCTTGTAGAAAATGTCATAACCGCGCGTGCGCATTTGGCGCAAACAATCCGATGGTCTGTAATAACGGGCTGCGGATTTCTACGCGATGAAGTTAAAGCTTTAATTTGTATATTATTATTACAACCATCGCCATCGCCGACCACCGAGGCCCACATGCAGTTCGAATAGGATCTGTTCACATATTATTATGCACTTTTGATCACCTTTTCGGCATCGTTCAGCCCATTCGAACATCGCCGAATGGTATAGTGCATTTTCACTGCACACGCCGCGCGCGCACGGATCGCCGCTGCGGTGCAGGTCAGCCAAGCTGCTCGTCGTACTACTCGCGCTGCGCGACACGGTCAAGCTTCAGGCCGAGTACTCCCAGACGAGTTCTTTCACCCCGCTCAACCCGAGCCACGGCCGCCCGAACTGGTGATATAGCTGCGTGGCGAGACCCCGCCAGACTGCAGCTCGGGCACTCTCGATACGCACCGCGCGTTCGTGTCCATCATCGCCGACCTGCAGATCCGGGCCACAGTCATGACGTGGTGTTTGTCAAGATCGACACCGATCCAACCACGTTACGAGCGCCCACTCGTCGTGCGTACACATCGAACGCCGGGAGAAGACGTTATATTCAATAAGGTGCAACGCGACCTGTCCATCACGACGTGGCCGGATATCCGTCGATCGACCCAAACCAGCGTCATTCGTCGCGCGGGACGATCCATCATCACTTGCCGACCATCACGCGTGTACGCGGTCCAATCCGTCGACGTCCAATCGAATTTCGCACCGTCATTTTTGTTGTTGTACATTCGTTATACCGACCGGACGTACGCCTGTTCACGCGGCGAACAGTCGCGCACGGCTCTTTCTCTTTCGATACCCACCTCGCGCCAGCAAGTCTACACACACGTTTATTATGTAAAAAAAAAAAAAAACTGTCATTTTGCAATGTGTATATTTGAGTGTGTATTCACTATACACATTTATAAAATATATTGCGTAGTTGTAACGATATTCTATACGGAACGTCTGTGATGGTGTGTAGTAATTGCGTTGAAAAACGGACGTCCCGGGGATTTTGGAAATTGAATTCAGCCCGGAAGGGGAAACTTCGCCGGAAGTCGACGCGCTGCGTTAATTCTTTCCGCGCGTTTTGTTTTGTTTTTTTTTATAATTTTAATTTTTTATCGCTAAAATATATATTATGTGGCGTACACGCCGTCCCCTCGTATATACATAGTGTATATATGTATGTGACCAATGTCCTATACTCTCGGCCGACGGTCGAAAATTCCTGCAACAGTCGTCGGCCACTTAACATGCATATATATATATATATATAAGTATATAGGGCGTGGCACGTAAGTCCCTCCAGCGACTCCGACCCTCGCTGGGTGCGAGTCGGATTCAAATTGAGTGGGTAGGCAGTGGATGCCGGAGCGGTAGAGTGTCGACTAACAAACTCGATTTTCGCTTACGTGCCCGACGTGCCGGGTTTCTATGTTTCGGGTCCGAAATTAGCTGCCAGTTTCAGGGCGGACGGACCTCCGGCTCTCTCTTTGCGTGCCGATGTCCAGGGCAGCCGTCCTACTTTTGACACGGCGCCAAGTCCGAACAATATCCGTTAATTGATGCACACACGCTCCCACGCAACACACACACACACCACGAGGGGGTGCGGAAGGGAAGGTTATATTCTGACCGGCGGCTGGAAAAAGGTCCAGCGGGCACGCCACCAGCGTTTCGCTCCAAAAGCTTATATTTTATATTTGAGATATTAATTACACCAAATGTACCGGCCGAGGCTATTGTGATATAGATATTTTTTTTTTTTTTTTTTTTTTTTATTAAACAACTATCCGCGGCGTCTATGGCCATTGGATGTAACAGTACATTATATATTAGTATATTTACATATTACATTAATATTTAAAAAGATATACAAAGTGATTTAGTATTTAAAACAAGACAAAGTAGTAGTAATTAGGAGTTAAGTGAATAGTATTATTTACAATTTACAGTTTGTTTATAAGATTCGTTTGTCTGAGAAATAGTATGATCTTGTGTATATTGTTGGGGTCCGGGTTGAGTGCTTCAGCAAGGTGGTTGGATATATTTTTGTTTTATTTTAATCTCTGTATGTACCCTTACACTGCAGCAGCGATCGGCAACCTTTTTACTTATGCGGATCTTATTTTTTATCAGCTTTTCGTTGAGGGCCACGCTAAAATAAATGATGTTATCAAAACATACAATTCTTACGTGTATTATATATAACAATAATCAATACTTATAGCCTAATAGGTATAAATAGGTATTTATGAATAGCAACAATTATAATATTTTATGAGTTTCGCGTTGCCAGCAGCGCAGCAGCAGTAGCAGGTCTTCATTATAACCGATTTTAAATTAAAACCATTGGTAGGTATGGGGAAAATGTAAAAATTGGTATACAAATGATGTGAGTGCCGATCGTCATGATGTATTGTAATTCGACTTGGATTTTTTGACCGGACATTAGTTTTTCGATTATTTACCGTGTTTTTAGACGAACCGCGTTAGACAATATGCAGTTTACCATCAACATCGCATACACTATTATATTACAACACCGTCCGGCTGCGCTGTTACTAAGCATATTATATATACTACCTCTCTTTATATGGGTTTAGACGTTACGCGTGTTTAACCGTCGGTTAGGTTAAGAGACTTCACCAAACAGAATTAAAGGTAATACCGATATCGTATGTTTGGGCTCTAATGATTACCTATACCTAATATATAAACTGGGTTCGGTGTTGAGCTGGGCGAAATGTACTGAATAATAATGATGGTATATTCGCTGCAGGACACAGCACTAAATATCATCACTACTATATCATAAGATTAGGACACACACTCACACGATAAATACGTCTTATAACGAACTGAATAATAATAATATATACAGAAAAAACCCCCATCATATATAATCGTATAATACCACTTGCAATTATACTAACGTAAATAACGGACATCAACTCGTTGCGTATATATACAATTTACACATATGATATTTCTCTGTTCGGTTTAATCTTGAAACGGACTGCAACTATACGCCTTATAAGGCTCCAGCTCAATATATCACATCAAATTATAATAGCGGCGCAGAGGCAATTTCATTTTTATTTTTCCCCTTCTAACCATTTTAATTTATTAATATATTTTTCTATTACAACCCTTTCAATAATATAATACCGTGCGGCGGTAACGTTAAGACTCCGTTTCTCACCCACACTCAACCCTGCACCCCGGGACCATTGTATTTAGACCTGTGCCGTTGGTATGGGCAAACAGCATATTTTAGAAACATTATTATTCGTACCTATAGAAACTCGTGCCGCGGTGGGTTCATGTGGGGTGCTCTCTTGGTGGGGGGGGGGGGGCGATCGGACGCCAACGTATAACCGTGGGTATAAGTATAGTCAAAAATAGGCTTATATAATATATACAATATAGTATACTATATATATGAATACATATATGTTATGTATATATCTGTGTGATAAGTGTACCTATACGCACAAACATATTATTATATAGCGACACTTCTTATGTATACTTCTACAGCACATAATATATACCCTGCCTTTATATATATATTCCGTCGTCGTAAATATATAAACGCATTATACGACCGTAAAAAGGTGCGTTCCACGAATGTATATACATATTATATTATATTCAAGTCGGCGCCGCCGGACCAAGTTCCCGAGGGATCTGTCCCGTTGCATGTGTGCCGCCGCAGCGCCGGACGACGACGACATTTCGACGGGGCCCAAATAACGAGCCGCATCGACAAAAACCATCGTATTATATACGAATAATAGTAATAAACACGTGTACGCTTTGTGTCGAACAAGCATTATTATTATTATTACTATTATATTTAGGTGGCCAGACAATGGACGCCTATTTATAATGGATTTTCGGGGCCCGTAATGACCTTCTTTTTGGAAACCGCCGAAATAAATGACCCGTAAATTCGGACGGCCTACTACATATATGTATATATATAAAATGTTGTGTGCATGATTCATGAATCACGTGAGTCCGTGGCCGCTGCGTTTCGTTTCGTTTCTTAACGTTTCGATTATCGCGTGTCGACCTTTCGAGACGACCGACTTTCAAAAGAACGAAATGAGAGAAAAATTGTCAACCGTCACAGTCCAAGTATATGTGACGTGCGTGGTGCGGCTGCTGCGGTTAACGGCCCTCGGAGATTTCGATAAGCTGACTCACAGTGTCTAGGTCGCTTTTCAAACGGCCATACGTTAAATTATGATGTTTATGTATATAATATATACAAATATGTGTGTATGATAAAGTACCTTGACCGGACGAGTATTAATGAGCTGTGATGAGTGAGGTGGTTTAGACTAGTTTTAATAACTGTACAGAATAATATAATATTAATAAGTGTGACATACAGGGTGCTTCAATGTGAACCATGTGTTCTAACAATATTCAGGTTAAGAGCAAAATGTTTTTGGGCTACAACTATTTTATTTTTTATATAATGGATTAAACGAAAATCAACGTGAAAAAATATAAATTAAATTCCTAACAAAAAATGTGGCATGTACGGATAAAAATAATTTTGTCGTAGTAAACAGTTGGAAATATCTCAGGTATCCGAACCATACACATTGTTACACATCGCCTATAACGTGTATTGGTTGTGAGTACTAAAAGTAAACGGTTAGCGCAACTGTGATGTACGGTAAAAAAAAAATCTTGCCATAATAAAGTGTTGGAACAACCATATAAAATTATCGTAATTTGTTTGGTCTGTACAACTGAAACCTGAAGACGTATTGTCAACTATAAAAATATAATGTTGAATCGACAATGTAGTGACGTAGTGTATGCCATAAAATTAAATTGGAAAAAGAGGCTCTGAAAATAGTTCGAAAGGGGAATTTCCAGTAAATTTCCAGCCAACGCGGGTCGCTGCCGTTGTCTCACGACAATTACCGATTACGGTCGACGAATAAAACAAACATTGCGGCCATTGGGCATTAAATCTAATCTAGATTCGACATTTCGATCATGAATGATTTGAAAGCGTTCCTACTACACGTGTTTAGCACTATACTCGACAATTATTATTATTGTCATTCGTCGTTTTCAATTTTATCAATCTCATCTTCAATTTTGTCAACGTCATAGTTCCATGGTCTCTTTTGATTATTGATATTTTACATTATTACCTACTGTTATAAATGGATCGATCCGTTGAAGACATTTTTAAGGAATTATAAAATACCGGACCAAATATTATACTAGAATTTAAAGGTAAGTTTTTATACTTTTAAATTTGATAAGTATACATAGATTATTATATTTTCTAGCCAAAGGGGCCTGAAGTGCACAATATTTATTGTTCGTTTTAATAATATACCAACGTGTTTTAAATTAAAAATTGTATTAAAATGTTGTCTACAATTGACTATATAAGATTAATAGGTATTATTTAATAAATAATACGTTATCAAGGCAATGTTTATGGTGTCAACCGTGTACGCTGTACTAAAACGTCTGTACGACTGTACCTATAATAGCTACAATAATTTATGGTTCCAGTAGCCAGTTCCAAATTTATGGCTGCTGCAGCGAAACGCCTTTTTCCGTGTGCAACAGCAGATATGTTTCCACCACACTGTACACCCAAAAACATATGCATGTATGATTCCTCAAATTTTCCGTGCGGAGGAATGTTATCTTGTACTATTATGACTTGCTGTTATTCATTATACGAACGAGAATTTTTTTTATAAAAGTCATTCTCGTTTATCTCATCGTCCTGCGTTCAACATTACATTGCTATATACGTATAACTACTATATAACATGGTCATGCGTTTTTTTAGCGTAGATACCACATGTGCCTAACCTATGTTGCGTGATTCTGACAGCAGACAGTTGACTATCGGACTTTCGATGAAAATATGTTTAAATTGTATCAGCGATAAATAATATATATTATAATAGTGATAATGCAGTTACGTTCTTGCGAATGTCAGTCGGTTCGGAAAAAGAAAATCTCGTACACCGCAACGAGTTGTTCGACTAACCTAACCTAACGATGTATGTACCATAGATATATTATATACAAGGTGTAACAGATTATATAACTGACTTTTGGAATAACTTTTGTTCTAACTAATATTTTTTATTTATTTATTTATCTTTTGTTCATTAAGTAACCATAGCGCTACATGCATAATACATTTTTTGTGTCAATCTTTTAGTACTGAAAATAAAAACAATTGAATTTAATAAAAAATAGTTTGGATAAATTAAAAATAGCCTATTTCTGAATCTGATTATAAGAATAATTTTTATGGTAAAAACTAAAAAGATTTATCTAAGTCAAGTTACTCAAGTAGCTTATTTTTTTAAAATTCAATATTTTTTTAGTTAAATTAATTTAGAACGTAATTTAAAAAAAATATGATTTTTGAGAATTTTCTGACATGAGTATACAGGGTATCCCACAGAGATCTGACATTCTGACAAATGAAATAATTTTTGTTCTAATCAATATTTAAAAAAAATTTCTTTTAAATATAATTCATAGACACTAGCGCTACATTTTTAGAATACATTTTTTATTTTTATTTTTTAATACTGAAAATAACTTAAAAATCGATAAAAAATTTTTTCGAAATATTTAATATGGCCAATTTGTAAATCTGATTTTAAGAAAAATGTATATGGAAAAAACACTTATTTAAGTCAAATAGCTGATTTTTTACAATTTTTTTAAATATCAATATTTTCGTTAAGTAAATTACGATCTAGTTTATGTTAGGAACCTTGTAATTTCAAATAATAATAAAGTTTTTTAAAAATATTTTATAAGAACATTTTTAAATAAGTGCATGTTAAAATCTAACTATTTTTTTTTTATTGTATTTATTTTAATAATATGTGATGTATAAAATATAAATTACTATAATTTACGTAACGAAAATATTGATAATATTTAAAATAATAAATTATTTACTTATCATATAATATTAACAATGTTTGTCATAGGTTGAATTAGCATAATTTTTTTTTTTTTAGACAGGTCTTTCTGTTACAATTACAATTTTATGTTATACGTTATAGGTACCCATATAATATGATGTATTGAGCGTTGTACAGCCGGCATGGGTAAGTAATATTATACGTAGCGTTCAACAAACACTACTGACACGTCGCGCAAACGTAAATTATATATACAATGCGTACTCATATAATATATTATATATATATATATATATACACACACACACACAGTACGCGTTATATACATAATATACCTACTTGGGTCCAAACGTCTGTGGTGATATACACACGACGAGCGCCACGTGGCAAAGGTTATATATATAGACATGTTTTTTAATCGCGGAATATGATCGCCACCGACTCTACGACTTATTAGTCGGTTTAAAAAAAAAATACACACATTATTATACGTATACGACCGACCGATAAATATCAGCCATATATATATGTACCTATATATATGCGATGTGCGTCCTGCACCGCCAACTGTCGTACACGACGATGTGTTGTCGTATAAAAGTTGCCTTATTAATCGTTCGTATCAATTTGCACGCGGTTCTCCCCCGCGGGGGAAATGTGACTTTCACCCGTTTAGTTATTGTTGTTTCGCGCGCAATTTTCGCAACCGTGTAAGGCAGGTATAATAATAATATAGGTATCACTGTATAAGGTATACCCGTCTATATATATATATATATATACCTATTGGTTTATATAGATTTTTTTAAACACACATGCTCGCAAACGTCACACGACTTGTAAGATAATATCATTCGAAGTGAAAAAAAAAAAATGATAAAATCGAGTTTCGCAACGTAGTCGAACTTGATCGGTCAAGGTTATACGTAGTATGTTCTCCAATTCTCCAAAGGCGTGTGTAAATTATTAAAGGCACCTACTTATCCGCAATTATTAGGTCTTGTGTGTGCGAGTGCACACGCGGGGGGGGAGTGCTTGGTCAAAAGAGAAATTTAGTAATCCGGCGACTTGATATTTAGCCGTGTTATTCTTACGACGATTTGCGATACCACGTGCAGCACGAGGTTTGTATGCACATTGGTTTTTGCACTCACGTACGATGTAGAGATATATGCAGGTATCGTGTATTGCGGTGGTTCTTTGTAGGTTTCCCCGCGGTGCGGTGTCGAAACACATTGTTTTAGGCCGAAATGTGTACAATTATTAATCCGTAAGGTTAGGTCCCGTATAACCTGCACGGTCGACGATTATAATGAGTGTACCTATATTATCCATGCTGCAAGTATGTATATGTGATGTGCATGCAATATACTAGTAAATCATGTACATTACAATGACAATATCACCAACATAAGGGCTCGCGATCGTAATACCTTCCCATAATATATTTTATATAGTTCCATTCTGTTATCATTCTATTGGACTCTATTATACAATAATATGATATCATTGTAGTTATTGCAAACGAGTCAAAAACACTGTTATATAAATGATATAATGATCAAGCATTCGCAAGCACAATATTATTCATAATAAATATAACCACATTTTAAATCTCGCGTATTCGTTTCCGGTAGATGGGTGCCAATATCATATCACAAATAGGACGGGTTGAATAGCGTTTGTATATGTATAATTATTATTTGAAACGCCGAGGATGGTTAATAATACGGCCGTAGCCCTTTTCATCCAAACATGAGATACCGTTTTTCTCCACTGTCCATTTTTCTCCAATAAATAATAAATAACATAAAAAAATAAAATATTGAAGGAAAATAGTCATTATTTTAGTCGAAAATAATGTGGAGGAAAATGGACAGCGTATAGGAAAATAGTATCTCGTTTTTGGAGGAAAATGGAACCGCCCAAAAATATTTTATATCTATGTAATATGAACTAAAAATTAAGAGTTCGTGATATGGAAGTTAAGGGTCTAAACATGAATAATATGTGACGCCACTAAAATTTATAAATATTGTAGTATTGTCTACACAATAAAATTCCTAAATCTAAATATTTGGCATATTTATAATTCAAAATCACTTGTTTTCGCATTCATTTCAATAGTCAATCATAGGTGTTCATTGATTATCATTTATATTTTATCTACTT